>NC_138028.1:18567116-18789616 GCF_964106645.2 Podarcis pityusensis | reverse complement strand
GCTCAGGTCTCTGAACAGAGATTAATATTCCATTACATGCTAGCTACAGTAAAATTGTTTGAGGACAGCCTGGTAAGTAACACACTGCCTTGGACAGTTTTTGAAATTAAACGATTAAGTTAATTTGTATGCACATCTTGCATTGGGTTTCTTGAGACATGGGTTTTTCAGAGATTTCATAGAAATAAACTGATATAACTTTCCAAGAAGGCAATGGCACCACCCTCACATTTGAACACCACCTACAAACAACAGCCCCAAATATTTATATATATATATATATATTAACTACTCACCCATGTCAGAAGAATCTGCACAAATCTAAGCCACAGATGAATTCTGATTTTCAGTGAACAACCTTCACTGAACAAATAAAGAATGCAAGTTTTGGGGGGTTTTTTAAGGCAAAAGCAAACTGCCATTCTTTCCTGCAACGTGCATGTGTGTGTGTTTCTCTGTGTTGGAATAGGATGCACGTTCATTTAAGGTGGTTTTTAATTTCTTTTCTTCAATCTTGTGTCTCATGTATCAGCTTGCGTGTCAGTGTTTTGGCAAATAACGGTGAGTGAAAATGCAGATCGCCCTGCACTTGCTCTGAAGCGAGAGAATGAGATCAGCAGAGAAAAAATAGGAAACAAACTTTATTTGCTCAAACATGAGACTAAATACAGAAACACACACAAACACAAACACAGAGAGAGGGTTAAATAGAATATTACAGCAAGGAGAGGCCCCGATAATAAAATTGTGAAACCCTTCATATATATTTTATTTAAAGAAACAATCAGTAAATCTTTAAAATAAAAAAGTGATTGTCACCAGGCCATGCCAATTACTTTTCCTGTCAGTGTTAACCATTTTGCCTAAAGCTTTGTTATCCTAGTGCTGTAGATATCAGATGAAATGACATGAAAAAACTGCAGACTTTCTCCTTCCAGCTTCCAGCCTCCGCCTTCCCCTCTTCGCCGCCTCCCCTCCCCATCCCTTACCTTCCCACAAACTGCACTGAGCCCTTTGCAGGCCATATATAACATGCATGGAATGAGGAAAATCCTAACTTTACTCTGCAGGAATTTCAGGCAAAACAAAAGCGGCACTTGGGAGAAGAGAGAACTTTGTGATCCAATTACTGTTCAAATTAGGGAAAGGCATACGCCAGACTTATTCCTCTCCTCCTCCTTTTCTTTTTCATTTCTTTTTGCATCCTCTACATTTTCTCATTTTCAAATGTGTCCTGGTAATCTTCAAAATAAGAATGCCTATGGTATAGGGTGTGTGTGTGTGTGTGTGTGTGTGTGTGTGTGTGTGTGTGTTTTACGTCACAACCGATCTGATTGCTTATAAACTGAATGTATGTAATCAGCTGTCGAGATTATGAAAGCATAGTAGATTGTAAAATTAAAATAAAATAAGGCACCTTCCAGAAAACACCCCTTCCCCAATTGTGTTTTGTTTATCTTTCCCCCTTTCTCTCTCTCACACCATTTACTGGTTTAATGTTCATTATAGTGTTAATATTACATATGATAAACATTACCCCCACCCACCCATCCATCTCATTTGTGCTCATTTTTTATCTCAGTTCTCAGTGGCTTCGTGTTTTATGGCATATAAAATATTATAGCACTTTACCTTTATTTGAGTTGCTAGGAGAACATTCTGCAGAACATCCAAACGGTGCTTTCCTTTAGTGGGAAGGAAGCACAGCAATTCTGTTTTGTTTCTAAACCTGGCACTGAAAGTGTTAACTAGACTTCTGACTGAATTAAAAACAACAACCACCACCTGACTTTTCCTAGTTTTGAAAAATAATAATTGCCTTTTTATTCTCTATCTCTTTTTTTGCTCACTCGCCTTTGATATAAAAGATAATAAACTCAAACTCACATGAAACAATATTGAATCCCTTGCCAGTTGGGAGAAGGAAAAATGTTTCCCATTTCCCTAGTCCATTTAGCCTAGCACAGGTAAACTCAAAACTTTTGTTTGCAAAGTTTGCGCAAGTATGTGGAAATAAAACCTTGTTTTCCATTTTTTAAAAAAAGAAAGAAAGAAAGAAAGACGGGGTCTCTGCAGTAGCCAAATGAGGGGATTTGGGGTAACTGTTGTTGTTTACTTGAAGCGGATAAAACACCCACCTTAAACCCACCCTCTATTCGGTTCAGTAGCACCTCCATACTCCAATAAACCGTTTTCATTCCATCTGGCGTGCGTTTGCTCTGAAGACATTTTCCTGTCAATCTCTCCCGCCACATTAAAAATCTGTCATTACTATTGCATTGCTGCCTGGCTCCAGAGATTTGTCTGACTGCTTTATTGCTCCTCTCATTTTTTTTCTCCTGCTACAGCCAAGAAGCAGAAATAAAGGTTTGTTGTTGAAACATGGCCGCAAGGAAAGTAGGAGGCACACATCTGTCAAGGTATTACCTTTCTTCAACCAGGGATTAAGGTGTTTTACTGCAGTCGCTACTGAGCAGTCACACTGAATAAATTTTCTCAGTAGAACATAAAAATGAACTCATACATTTTGAACTAGGTTTCATTCTTTCAACCAGCCCAGATAATTATGCAATGGCATCACAGTGGGGGTGGGGGGTGGAGGGGAGTCAGGAAGGGGGAATTCTTTCCCTGTCAAATTTGCATTATTTAAATACAAAGAAAGCCTGAGTAGAATTGAGGAGACTGAGGCACCACAGCATTGGGGTTGGGGGGGGGGATCGTTCTCCATCTTCCTTTCCTCTTGATCAGGACTGGTTATTACCTGCAAAGATTAAATAGGTTACAGGGTATTGCTTTTCCTTGCATTTGTCTTGTGTGCTATCCCACCCTGCCACCCCAAAAAATAAAATAATATACAGAACCACCCAGCATCCCCATCAATATTCATTGTCAACCCGAATGGAAGGAAATAAGGCAGCGTTTCTGGTTTCTGAAACACAGTCAGCCTGGCAGGCCCAAAGTTGTCGACGTAAATATGGGTTGCCACATAACAGCAGTTCTGACTGACAGGATGCAAAGTTTTGAAAATGGAAGGCCAAAAAAAAAAAAAGAAAGAAAGAAAGGAGGGCTGCTAACTCCATCAATGGATTAACAATGTCAGAAAGACCGGAGAGTGGGGGAAGAAGGGGGTGAAGCAACTGGAACTTTTTAATTTTCAAACTTTTAGTTTGTCCCAGGTAGCTTAGGTCCATAGTGCTCAGTTTACTAGATGGCTGTCCATACAGAGCTGTGAACAAATTAAGCACATGGAGGTGGGGAAGTAAAGGACCCCTGGATGGTTAAGTCCAGTCAAAGGCGACTATGGGGTTGCAGCGCTCATCTCGCTTTCAGGCCAAGGGAGCTGGCGTTTTTCCGCAGACAGCTTTCCGTGTCATGTGGCCAGCATGACTAAACAGCTACTGGTGCAACAGGACGCCGTGACAGAAGCTAGAATGCACGGAAACGCTGTTTACCTTCCTGCCGCTGTAGTACCTATTTATCTACTTGCACTGGCAAACTGCTAGGTTGGCAGGAACTGGGACAGAGCAATGGGAGCTGGACCCCATTGTGGGGATTTGAACCGCCGACCTTCTGATCAGCAAGCCCAAGAGCCTCAGTGGTTTAGACCACAGCGCATGGGAGACAAGTGTCAAAAAGGGCTGAAACGTTCCATAAATTCAAAGCACACTTACATTATAGCTGCTCACCAAACTAATTTATGGGAACTGTAGTTAACCCCTCACAGAGCTGCAGTTCACAGCACCCTTAACAAACTACAGTTCTCTATGGCAGCCTCCCCCAAATTAGTGCCTTGCAGATGTTTGGGCTCCAGTTTCCATCCTGCCACCACAGACATGCTGGTGAGGCTGATGGGCAGCAGTTTGAGGAAGACTGGTCAAGGGCTCCAGGGCCTCAGACCTCTATGGAAGATTTCTGAAAAACTTGAGGCTGAGCTTATCCAGATTTGTTTCTAATTCTATGGTTGCCATATTTCAAAAGGTTTCTACCCGGACACTGCTTCCGACTACAGTATTCTGTGTATGTCCAGAAAATCCCGGATGTATGGCAATCCTACCAATTCCCATCTTGCTCCTTAATTTCCAGAAGATATGAGGTTCTCTGCCCGACCAGTTATGCTAAAAATATGAATATTTATCACACATTATATGTATTTTTGTGCATATAATATTATCTGCTTGTTATTCACATATAGCTTTGTATATGGTTTTAATTGTATGGTTTTGCGTGTTGAGTCCCACAGTGCCACCCACCAAAAATTTCACACTTCACACGTAAATTTTTGTTTAAGGTTTTTGGCATAATTTTGGCCACAACTTTATTTAAATACAAAAAATGTGAGTGGTTGCTTAGGCATTGGTTATGACTATCTGTCCTTGCCCTCAAGGACAGAGCTGGCCCTTCCGGACACCAACGGAAGCCAGCGTGGGAAACAAGTATTGGGTGAGAAATCTGAAACTGGGCGACAGTCCCTCACTTCTCACCCTCATGTTCCGGTGGGGCTTGCACGGCCGCAGGTCCGACTCCGGGGACAAGGACAAATTGTATGGCAAGCCCCTGGATTCCTTTAACGGAATTCCCTTACCGCATCATTTGGAGGGGTAGGCACTTACCCCTCCAAGCACCACTTTAACCAATGCCTAACCCCCAACCTTACAAGTTGTGACGATTTGCTACGTAGTAGGCAAAAACCAAATGGCACCAGCCAATCAGCCAGATGGCAAAATTCCTACTAGGCCCCCGCACCAAGGCGGACGACCCCATGACAGGCAATAGCAAGGTCAAGCGAGCAAAAAACAAAAAACCACCCTATAAAAGGGCGGGAGGGCGGGTGATCCGATGCAAAACGGCCAAGAGAGCGTCCAACGTCTGGCCCCTGTATTTAAAGACTCTGTCCCCTCCCACAAATTTGCCACAATTCAAACTCCCCAGCAACCCAATTTAACCACTTAAAGGCTTGGGTTCCTCACCAAATTTGCCTAGTCACTACAGGGTGGCCTGTTCTTCCCAACCGCAACACGTGCTCTCTGTTATAGAGAACACGCTTTGTGTACTGTTGTACTTTGATATTTACATTGATCTCTCTCTCTCGCTCTCTAGTAAATAAACACTCCTAAAGTAACCAGCAAATACATGCAACTTTGCAGGCAATTGTATAAAATATGCATATTGTCATATTTATAAAGTTATGTTTTAGAAATATAACATGAGGCTTGACTCTTTTACATGTTTAATGTACATGTCATTTTTTGCATAAAATGTTTGCAATGAAGGAAAAGGCAATGACCAACCAGCTCAGTTGTTCACTACATGATACATAATCTTATACGTGTGCTGCTTTTCCACAGTTCAAACCATGCTCAAGGTGGGTTACAATATGAAAGTATAAAACTACAACATAGCAAAAGTAGTCACAAATAATAAAACATTAAAAAATACACAACCAAACTTGAAAAATCCATATAAATCACAATAAGATCTATAATAAACATACAAAAAACCAACGGCAATAGCCCAAGAGTTCAGCAGCCTCATATTTTCTAGTTGGAGTCAGTCAGCCAGTCAGGGGCTCAGCCTCCCAGGCCAGGGAAATGGCTTGCAAGGCAGGGAGCAGGTCTTCCAGGACTCACAGCCAAGATGGTCTCTGGCCTCTGCAGACTGATGCAAGCAAAGCATAACCACGTCCGAACCTCCCAATTTCATATTTTTATATATATATAGAGAGAGAGAGAGAGAGTTGTTGTTTAGTCGTTTAGTCGTGTCCGACTCTTCATGACCCCATGGACCAGAGCACGCCAGGCACTCCGGGCTTCCACTGCCTCCCACAGTTTGGTCAAACTCATGCTGGTAGCTTCGAGAACACTGTCCAACCATCTTGTCCTCTGTCGTCCCCTTCTCCTTGTGCCCTCCATCTTTCCCAGCATCAGGGTCTTTTCCAGGGAGTCTTCCCTTCTTATGAGGTGGCCAAAGTAGTGGAGCCTCAGCTTCAGGATCTGTCCTTCCAGTGAGCACTCAGGGCTGATTTCCTTCAGAATAGATAGGTTTGATCTTCTTCAAGAGTCTCCTCTAGCACCATAATTCAAAAGCATCAATTCTTCGGCAACCAGCCTTCTTTATGGTCCAGCTCTCGCTTCCATACATCACTACTGGGAATACCATAGCTTTAACTATACAGACCTTTGTTGGCAAGGTCTGAGGTTCAACTAGGGCTGGGAAAGTCCACTGACTGAAACCCTGGAAAGTCCCTACCAATCAGTTTACACCATACTGAGCTAGAAGGAGCAGTGATCTGACTCAGTATAAGGCAGCTTCCTGTGTTCTTATGTAAGATGGGCCACTGGGAACATAGTGTTCCAGAATCTGTACTAGGTGCCTTTTGAACACCCATTTGGGCCCAGGAGCAGATATGCCTAAGAGATATGGTTAGGTCCTCTCCAGCTATACGTCTCCTTATACTTTCCAAAGTTGACCAAGGAAACACTCTCTAACATTACCATTCATGTGTCCGGTCAGGAAGAATAAGGCCATTTCTGTCAATGTGATGGGGTAAACAAGGGAAGGGGACAATGAGATTTCAAAGATCCCATCGGGCCAACCATGTCAAACTTCACCTGGCACCACCACCTTCTCATATTGAAGCACCCAACCAGCCATCCCTGTGTCACAGGGGGTTCTGCTAGTCACCCTGTGGGAGGCTGAATAGGAATTTTATGGGTGTCCTAAACCTGTTTTGGGGACACCTGCATTAAAGTGACTTCTGAGTAGTGGGTGCTACAAATTGGCTGGTGTTTGCTTGGCATTCAATGTGCACAGGAATTTGAGAAATGCCGATGGTAAACTCCCTGATTTATTAGGGGGTGAAGAACACTTCTCCAACCACCTTGCATTGCTTACTATCATGGCAGGTGCTTGGGTTGGTCCTCTCGGGGCCTGGCCTGTACACTTCGCAGAACGACGGGCAGCAGAAGTCAAATACACAATCTGGATACCGATAGTCCCTGCTTCTCCATTTGGGGAGGAGTTGTGACCTCACATCAACCAACAGGGTAAAGGAGTTCAGAAGTTGTGGTTTTTCCATAGTGAAATGTTCTCTCTTGGCTGAGCAGTTTCCACCTATCTGCACTTCACACATTCAATGATTTGCTGCACATCTTACTGTTTCATTATATCACCATGTGTTCCATATGTCGTGTCTTCTTTTGGGTTTGTGGGCAACAGAATCATAGAATTGCAAGGGATCTTGTAGGCCATGTAGCCCAGCTTCTAGTTCAGTATAGAAAATCCAGAGTGAAAGCAACCTCAGCAAATGGCTATCCAGTCTCTCCTTGAAGACCTCTGGGTGGAATCCAATGCAGCACCAGACCTCTCCACCTGATGTGGAGCCATGTCAGCCTGGCAATTATGCTCCCCAACATCCAGACCTTTTGGCCAGCTGCTGTCACTGAAGGGTCCTGCCAGTGTTGGTCCAGCGGATGGTGGCACATCTCCCAGTGTATATTTTCCAGATCTTAAGCACTGGAGCTTATGCTGTCTCTCTCCTACAAAGTGAGGTGGCAGTACCTCCACCAACGAGCAGGTGTTCCTACTGCTGTGGTTGCTGCTGCTCTGTAGCTGTTCTGAACATCTAACTTAGTAAAGACAACACCAACACCAGCACTGACTGGTTGATTTCTGATGCCAAGAATAGAATACAGTGGCACCTCGGGTTACATACGCTTCAGGTTACAGACTCTGCTAAGCCAGAAATATTACCTCAGGTTAAGAAGTTTCCTTCAGGATGAGAACAGAAATCATGCAGCGGCAGTGCAGCGGCAGCAGGAGGCCCCATTAGCTAAAGTGGTGCTTCAGGTTAAGAACAGTTTCAGGTTAAGAACAGACCTCCAGAACAAATTAAGTTCTTAACCCGAGGTGCCACTGTAGTCCTCTGGACACCTGAATGTTAAGTCCCTTAGAAATGACAAATAGATATGAACAATATTTTCTACAGCACATTCTGTACAGAGATATGGAAGAGCCTGCTGGATCAGGCCACTGACCCATCTAGTCCAGCATCCTGTTCTCACACTGGCCAGCGAGATGCCTATCGGAAGCTTCAAAGCAGAACCTGAGAACAACAGCACTCTCACCACTTGCATTTTCAATGTTTCAGACAGGAGCATTTTGCTGCCTTCCCTGGAGATGTCAGGAATTGAACTTGGGGCCCTGTGCTTTCAAAACACATGTGCCCTCCTAGAGAGCCGTTACCCTTCCCCTAAGGGCAGCACATCCATTTGCTGATGTAGGTCCAGCGAGTGCTGCACACAGTGACTAATTGCCGCACGTGGCCGAAAGAATTGGACGGAGGGATAGGCAGGTATCTGGCTGGGCTGCAGAATTTCCTTCTGCCTCGTTTTGTACAAACACAAAGAGTTCTGTGCCTTTAAATTGTTCCACCTGATCTTCAAGGACAAGAGAGCAACAGCTGTGGCCACACCAGCTCCCTAAACCTCCTGTTTTGCAAAGCTCTCAAACCAGTAGGTCTGCTGCACTGGGAGCCCTCTTGGCCACAGGTGAGGAACATAGCCATCTTCAATACACAGTAGGCCAATCAAGCTGGCCCTGCGTGAGGTAAGGTGGAGAGCCTCCCTGTGTGCCCTGATCTCCCTCTGAAATTTCAGCAGATCAATGTCACTGTGGCTTTTAATTACCCCTCGGATTCATCATTATTTCATGGGCTTTAATATGCCCTGCAGGACAACAGCATCACAGAATACAGATAAACAACCGTCGAGCACCATTCCCCCTTGGGGGCGATACAAACGCCATTGGAAAGGAACAATATAAGGCTCGTTTTGTTTAACAAGACTGACCTCAGCCTTTCCGTGTTACCTTTTTGTATCAACAACACAGCCTTAATTTATCCTTAGGTGTATTCAGGCGGGCTGCTTTGCTCTGGACACCGCACTCTTCCCCCACACAGGGAAACCTGTTGCTAATATTGCTGGCAGATTGTAGCAGCCGGCGATTTTCTTTCATGTATTCACTAAGGGTTAGCAGAGGCGAGAGGCGCAGCTTATCCTGGACACTACCATAACTCTTCACATGGGCAAATGCACTGTTCCTCTTCTAAAGAAGCAATCCCCACCCCACCCCATCATACCAGAATTATAGTTTTGCTTTGTTTTTAGTTGTGGATTAATGGACTATGTGGTAAAGGTAAGGTAAAGGTAAGGTAAGGTAAGGTAAAAGACCCCTGGATGGTCAAAGGCGACTTCGGGATTGTGGTGCTCATCTCGCTTTTCAGGTTGAGGGGCCGGCGTGTGTCCACAGACAGCTTTCCGGGTTATGTGACCAGCATGACTAAACCGCTTCTGGTGCAATGGGACACCGTGATGAGTGCCAGAGCACACAGAAATGCCGTTTACCTTCCCGCTGGAGCGGTACCTATTTATCTACTTGCACTGGTGTGCTTTCAAACTGCTAGGTTGGCAGGAGCTGGGACAGAGCAACGGGAGCTCACCCCATTGCAGGGATTCAAACCGCCAACCTTCTGATCGGCAAGCCCAAGAGGCTGTTTAGACCACAGCGCTACCTGCATCCCTATACTGTGTGGTACTACATCTGCAGTCCCAAATGGTTTAGTCCTGGAACACCTTTACCATTTGCTTTTTGTCAAATGCACAGAACTGGACTTGTGAGTTACTCAAAGATTACCAAAACACCTTTCCTTGGGTGGGCAGCTAGTGCCTTTGGGGGCTGGCAGGGCAGAAGGTAGAAAGGCCAACAGTAGGTGGAGCCAGAGCCAGTGACACTCAGAGCCAATTCATTGCAGTTTTGTCCCCATCCTCCTCCATTGCCTTCTACAATGACAGTGCTGAGGTGAAGGAAGAGGAAGCTGACAGCTGGAGTCACCCAGTTGACTGCTTGTAGGTAAAAAAAGAGCTGGACCATAAAGAAGGCTGAAGAATTGATGCTTTTGAATTATGGTGCTGGAGAAGACTCTTGAGAGTCCCATGGACTGCAAGAAGATCAAACCTCTCCATTCTGAAGGAAATCAGCCCTGAGTGCTCACTGGAAGGACAGATCCTGAAGCTGAGGCTCCAATACTTTGGCCACCTCATGAGAGAGAAGACTCCCTGGAAAAGACCCTGATGTTGGGAAAGATGGAGGGCACAAGCAGAAGGGGACGGCAGAGGAAGAGATGGTTGGATAGTATTCTCGAAGCTACCAGCATGAGTTTGACCAAACTGCAGGAGGCAGTGGAAGACAGGAGTGCCTGGCGTGCTCTGGTCCATGGGGTCACGAAGAGTCGGACACGACTAAACGACTCAACAACCACAAAAAGTAAAAAATGGCAGGCTGGTGGGGAGTAGCTTTGGTCAAGCTGAACTTGGTGAGGCACTGGGGCATCCCTCCAGCTGCCCTAATGGAGCAGCCTCTGCTGCATCGCATGCACTTCATTCATTGTATTGCATCCATTGCACTGCATGCTCTCCTTTTATTTTTGTCAGCCACCAACCTAACATAAATTGTGCAGCTGCAGTTATATTCCTCACCTGGAGGAGCCAAGTGAGCTGAACTGGTGGCAAGCCAAGCAGAATCCGCACCATGTTCCCAAGGTGGCTGGGCGAAGGACAGCTGCAGTCCTGCGTGAAGGAGGACACAAAGCAAGAAAGAGAAAAGTAGGAGAGCCATGGAAAACCCTTAAAGAATTTCATGATTAAGCAGTATAAAAGTTTGGTATGAGTAAATGCAGTGCCGGATTTATTTATAAGCTAAACAAGCTATAGCTTAGGGCCCCACTCTCTTGGGGGTGCCCAAAAAAATTTAAAGGGTAAAAAAACCTGGATGTACATTTCCAAAATATAAGATTAAAAAACAAATAAAATAAAACCTACATACAGCAACAGTGTTTTGTGTTATGTAGGCTTCTATGATGTAAGTAATGGGCCCCCAATCATTTTAAGTTAGAGCTTAATAATTATTTCACTATTAATATACTTCTTCTTAATTGTATCTCAGTTCAACAATTACTTTGAAAAAATGCATTTTTTGTTAATGGCTTGAGATACCTATTAGGTCCATAAATTACCACACAGCATATATTCAACACAGCATATATTCAATTTGTTGTTGACAACAGACACCTGGACATATAAAGGGCCCCATTACCTTCAGTAGCTTAGGGCCTCATCAAACCAAAATCCGGCCCTGAGTAAATGAATGAATGAATAACACCCACCAGCTCTCCAGGCACAGACTCAAAAGGGGAGAAGAGAGTGGGACCACAGACTCCACTGGCCCCACCCTAGTCATTCTGCTGTATGCCCGCCCCCCAGTGCACAACATCTCCCACTTACATAGATGTTCTAGCCAGTGCAGAAATGTTTGTTTTATTTGCAATAAAATAAAATAAAATGGAACCTTCGTTTCATTTTTAATGTGTATATTGTTTTTCTACCTTTCTGATTCAAGGAAGTGTATAACACAGAGAAACGACAGGCTATAAAGGGAAGGGCTGTAGCTCACTGGTTTGTTTTGCATGCAGACGGACCCAATCCCTGGCATCTCCAGGCAGGAGAAGGTGAAACCCCAAAGAGATGCTGCCAGTCAGTGTAGGCAAGGCTTAGCTAGATGGGTGAATGGCTTGACTCAGTATAAGGCAGCTTTCTATGTTCCTACAGAAGAAAAGTCAAACTGCCACCCTACAACCATTCAAAATACAAATTTACAAAAAATCAAGGAAACTGAAGAATCTGTTTTGTACATAGTATCACAAGAGACTATCAACGCAATATCAAGAAACAATAAAGCAAAACCCCTGTCTCCACCAATTATAGCAAATTAATAATTGCAAGCAACGAAGGCAGCATCTGCAAAAGTACAATGCATGGTCACATCTCTCTGTCCCCAATGCACCCATAGATATGCCACCCAAACCACACCCATCCTGAGAACACAGTTGTGTCCACTCAATAGATGCAGAATGAAGAGAATTTGGGTGTGCAGCTGCTGCTGATCTCAGTGCTTCAAAGTTCGAAGCTTGCCTTCGTTGTCACTATCCTTAGGCTAAGGTGGAGTGAGGAAGCTGTTCGAGTCTAAAGGTTTCATTGCCAAAGGTCACATGCCAGGGATGGGTGGGGACACAGGCAAATGGAGGGGAATCAAGATATGCAGGTTTTACCTTCCTATGCAGACTGATTTTGACACAGCCTTCTGGGTCCTCCATCCAGACAAGCAAGTCAGAGTTCAAGGACGCATTTGAGCCAATCAAAAGCACTTGGGGGGGCAAAGGAGTGATGGGGTAGCCTGAAGATAGGGGTGTGGCCTAAGGAGAGATCCTAGGGCCAAGCAGAAGGGCCTGGAGGGCCACCTTAGACCTCCAGACCAGAGGTTCTCCACCTTGATACAGGAACTAAAACACATGCTGAATTCATTTCATGACTGGGAGACAAAAGAGTATTTAAAAGAACATGTTTACACAACAGAGCTTCACAGATTCTTATCTCGGGGGTCTTACATTATCAATGTAAGTACCATTGGGCACCAGATTTGCAAGCCCTGCAAATGTAAGCAAGGCATGGATCATCCATGTCTCGTTTTCTTTACAAAAAGCCACCTTGCACCTGTTGAAATGCTTGCTTATCAGAAGTGTGGTGAGCATTATTAGACTCTCAAGTGGTTGTTGTATATATGCTCATTTTGACCTGTTGCTCTTTCCTTGAGCATGTAAACATGACATCGTCAGCTGAAGTGGTTTCAGGGGTTGTTATCTGAGGGAAAACTAATTATGTACAGGAGCAGCTAAGCCTGCGTACTTACTTGAGAGTAAGTGTCATTGAGCTCAATGAATGCAAAAGCTACCCAGTGGAGTCACTTACAGTACGTTGATACTGTCGATTAACACCTATGATTCATGGGCAGCATTGGCTGGCTCCCCTCCCCATTTCAAATGTTCCTATGTCAAAAGGGGTATTTAAATACCTTATTTTAATTTCTCTGCAAAGCTTCCCCCCATACTTTAAATCAAAGCTCCCTTTGTTCGTTTCCCAAGTGTCAATTCACAGAATTCTCTTGTGTGCCAAATGTTGTGGATCCTGGCCAGTATCCTACACCTGCAGTGGCCAGCCAGGCTCAGGACCACAATACCTCAAGGAACGCCTTTCTCCATACGAACCTACCTGGACCCTGAGATCATCATCTGAGGCCCTTCTTCATGTGGCTTCTCCACAAGAGGTCCGGAGGTCCAGGCCTTTTCTTCATTGGCTCCCCATTTGTGGGATGCTCTCCCCAGGGAGGTCCGCCTGGCACCTTCATTATACACCTTTAGGCACTAGGCAAAGAATGTTCTCTTTAACTAGGTCTTTGGCTGATTGATATCCAACGCCCCTTTAAAATGTGTTGGAGGGTGGGGTTATTGGGTTCTTCTTGTTTTTGTTTTTATTATGTATTTTGTGGTTTTATCTTGTGGTTTTATCTTGTGAACCACCCTGAAACCTGTGGGTATAGGGAGGTATACAGCTAATGATGATGGTGGTGGTGGTGATGATGATGATGATGCCTGAGGAAAACCTGCAAGCAGGACTGAGTGCAGAAGCACTCTCCCTTCCCGTGGTTTCCAGCAACTGGTATTGAGAAGTTTTGCTGCCTCCAAACATAGTCATCACGGCTCGTAGCCATCGATAAGGACATTTCACCGTATGTATAAGCCAGTGGGTTTGCTTCCATTCTTGGCTTGAAACTGGAGAGCCTCTGCCAGTCAATGTAGACAATACTCAGCTAGATGGGTCAGTGGTCTACTCTGTGTAATGCCCCATGTTCCTAAATCAGAAAGGTGAAAGCTCTTGAGTGTGTGAAGCTAACTGTGATGCCGTAGTTTGTTTTTTTGGGTGTGTTTTTTTGAAATGACATATGCCACACATCATTATATAATCATATCGTTTAAAAAGGAAACACAGGTTTTTGTTTTTTGAACATTCCAGACTATTTTAGTTCTGCATCCTCCTACCTCCTTCGTTTTTGCCAGTGACAGTCCTCGTAGCTGTTTCAGAAGTGAGGAGGAAATGGGTTACAAATTGAAAACTACCAGCTAAAAGGAAACCTGTGGGCTCTGCTGAGAAATCATGCTTTTTAACAATAGAGTGAGGGAAACGAGTTTGCCCTTTCAGATAAATGGCTAAAAATAATCTGGTTTTTCTGCCCCCAAGTAAATATTTTCTGCTCGTTGCCTGTTCTTAAATCCCGACGCCTCAAATAACAAGACGTCTAATGTAAGGTCAAAAGTGATGCTGAAGGGCTAATAAAAGCTCTTTGGTGAGGCTGTGCTTGTTGTATAATGAAAATGAGTCTAGTGTCCAAGGTTAAAAGCAACTCTGAAGGCTTATTAAACTGTGCAAAGTACTCAAGCAGTTGGGCATTTGGTCTTCCGTTAAGCAGGAGAACTGTAATGTGACGGAAGGGTCACCTGGAAGAAGAGGCAGTTTCTAGAGCGTGTCGTCATGGCTTTTTAAACGCCCACTGAATTGCTGCTTCTGAATGGACAGGATTTTTGCAGCCTGTTGTTATGGAATGTCCGCTGGGAGGAGCACACAGAGAAGAAAAGCCACGGTGCACCTGTAGCAGCAAAACCGGACACCTTCATCTGCTCCACCTGCAATAAAACAGGTCTCTACAGCCACAGAAGGCACTGCTTGACTTTATCCACAAAGGTGTGCTCTTCCATTGTCTCCCAAGACAGATGGATGTCAACAACAACAGTAATTAAGGGGCTTTTGTCTATCGGGCTATGCAAAGAGGGACTGGATCAGGAACGGTCACATCCTCACCATCCCTATGAAGCACATGTAAGGTGCATGGCTTACGCCAAAGAATCCTGGCAGCTGTCGTTTACCTTTTATAGAATTCCCAATTCCCTTAACAAACGGTCTCCCTCGGGAGGCTGTAGACTCGCCTTCCTTGGAGGTTTTTAAGCAGAGGTTGGGTGGTCATCTGTCATGGATGCTTTAGCTGAGATTCCTGCATTGCAGGGGGTTGGACTAGATGACTCAATGACCTTTTGCCTCCCTTCCAACTCTATAATTCTTTGAGTCTATGAAACTACAGTTCCCAGGAACAGGTGTCAATGTGCATTGCACTCAGCGCTATGTTTTTAACCTCTCCATAGCCTGGATATTATACTAGTCCTCAAGATTTCCAGTACGAACGCTCAGCCAAACTGAGAGATAGTACTTTCCCCCGCTGCCTCTTACGCAAGGAATCCAATCCATGACTCACCATATATGCATTTTAAAGATCATTACCACATCCTTTTAAACAAATGAGTTGTAATTAGACTCATCTTATATGCGAAGAGTCTGTATTTTCACTTAAGCAGTCACACACAACAAAGTGTTTCCTGTAATAATAATCGAAGAAAACGAACCCTTAAGAAAGAAAAGTTCTACTCCCACATGGTTTGTTTTAAAAATATCTTTAAATACTATTAAAGAACAATCGTTGTGTACATTTATTTCATGTGAGTGGGAAGCCAAATCTGTCAATGTTTCATATTCTTCCTGCAACTGTAACAAAGGTACAGACAACTGCAGTAATAACATAACAAAACAGAACGATTGCCTTTCATGCTGTCTTCCCCAATTAAACCTCCAACAGCTAAGCACCTTTTCTGTGCTGGCATCGATGAATGCAGTTGCACGGGGATTTCTGGGAATGGTGTTCTGGTGCCAAACCGAAAGATATTCACCCCCAAGAGGCAGGTACAATGCAGGAGAACTTCACATCAAGGGTGCACTTTGGGAAGGGAGAAAGTAAGCATAATGCTTATTATTATATATAGTCATGAGAACTATCCATTATGGAGATCTCTGCAGTCTAATCTTTCGCTTAACAGGACATCAGTGAGTGACAAAGTTCCAAATTCTATGCTTAGGACCACCTCAGAACCTTTGAGAATGCTAGATAATTTGGGACTGGGAATGGGCAAATCAGTCAGTTTCAGTTTCTCTCAGTGTCTCATTTTTCCTAGTCTTAAATTTAGTTCTTCACATTTCCACATAAGTTCGCAATTCTTTTAAAAAAGTCCTCGTGAAAATTCACCAGAATTTCAGCACAAATTTCTGCTGACCTACACCTTTTTGCAAGAAAATTTCCCCCGGTGTAGTGCATATTTATATGTTAATTTGCATGAGTATATGCATTGCTATGCACCTTTCCCCCTAATATATAACTATGTATATATATGAATATAAATAGATAAACATGCACATGCAAACGTACAGACATTACAAGGCTGAAGAACATTGCAAAATTACATTGCAAAATTCAGAGAAGGGTGGATTTCAAAGGATGGTTGGTTTTCAGTTTGCATATTGTTTCCGATACTGTAAATTAGGTTGGTTCACTTTTAAATGCCAGCAGAAATGATTCTCTCTCCTACCCCTAGTTGGCACCTACATGAATTGAAATTGCACCCCAGGACACCCTGTGCTGTGACATCAGATTCTGGCGCATGCTCTCAATTTGAGAAAGTGCATAGGAACAAAGGAAGTTGTCATATACTGAATCAGACCATTGGTCTGCCTGTCTTAGTACTGTCTACACTGACTGGTAGCAGCTATTTGGGGATTTCAGAGGGGAGTCATTGCCAGGACTATCTGGAGATGCCGGGAATTGAACCTGAGACCTTTGGCATGCCAAGCATGCGCTCTACCGCTGAGCTACAGCTCTTTCCCTAGCACCGACTTGCATGATGGGTTCCTCTTTGAATTGTATCATCCCAGGCAGCTGCCGACTCTGCTTTACTGCAGAGCTCATCCTCATCTCATTTGTAGTCCAATGGAAACTCTAACGCTTCTGGGGATTTCTGAAAGGCCTTTGAAACCATTTAGTCAAAACAGGAAAAGCCAACTAGGGAAGAGAAATTATTTTAAGGATATCCTAATTATATTATCAGGTATCATCTGGTTCTTAATGATACTTCAAAGTTATACCCTGCCTGAATTTTGCAGAATGCTTCAGGGGGAGGGCGGGATATAGTGGAATATCTGAAGAGCTCGTTCTTCAATTAACGAGTGCTTCACCTTGACCTGTTTGAACTTGGGCAATCGGACCAATATTCAATTTACAAAACAGCGACATTTTCTCCCCCCCTCCCATTTTGATCCTGAAAATCTGTAGCCGTGTCACCAGTCCCTTTTTTAATTATACCATATTCTTTACATCTGTCCTGCTAAATAACTCTAATTGAAATAGCACCGGCGTGAATTTTTGTAATGTTCCCCCCAAGACATCCCGAAAGTGACTCACACGAGAAAACAGACTGAAGTCACAGCTGGAAGCACGTCAAGGATCATTTCCATTTTTACATGATTAATTTGAATTTAATATCTTAAATCAAAACCTGATTAATTTAAATAAAATTTTGATGGTGCCCTGCTTCTAATATACATTGCAGTAATTAGATTGGGCTTAATGTGATTTTTTTTTTACATAATTAAAAAAAAGAGCAAGTCAAGTGTAACAATGCAGTGTGTGTACAATGCTTTGATGTGGGGGGGGGGCTAAGGAATTATTGCTACAGACATCACTCAGCTTCAGAAAGGGTCAAAAATGAGAGAATATGCTAAAGGTCAAAATTGTGTGTGTATGTGTGTACTGTCCCCACCTCACTGCTGCCCACAAAAATCGCAGGTCAAATGGAATAAAATGAAGTTCAAATATGTGCAGTCTATACTTTGGAAGTTATATGGTTTGTGGGTTTCCCATAGGATTCTGGTAGGCCACTGTGAGAATAGGATACTGATAGATAGGTATTTGGGGTGATCCGGCAGAACTCTTTTATGTTCTTATCTTCTCCTAGTTGAGGTCCGTCATCTGTTCTAGCTGAGCTCTCTGGCCTACTCCCCTGAAGGCTCTCCTCTCCTTACGAGCAGAATTCCTGGCAAGGCTCACTTCAAAATATCGCCAGCAAAATAGGAAGAAGCCTGAGTTGATGTGCTAGTCTTTCTTGAGGAGAATGGCAAGTGAGCGAGCACCTGGGTCTTAGGGGTCAGACCAGAGCCTGTTTGGGAACTTAGAGGAGCCTCCTCTGAACCTTAGACAACACTGGAGAATCCCACTGCAACATTGCCTTTCTTGTAGCATTATTACACCGTGGTTGTACACCACTCTAGCACTAAGGAGAGAATACATGTCTGATTAAGGTTTGGGTATAGTGCAGTGTATAAATTCAATAAATAATGGTAACAACAACAACAACATTAATAATAATAATGCAGAAGGCCATGTGCTCTGGCAGTCTACACTTATGTCGTACCATAACAAGCGAGCAAGGTATTAGTACTGCTAGGAAGTGCAGCAGTTCTTTGAGTGGGTGGGATGATGCAATAAATCAGGGAGATCTGAGGTGCTTTCCCCCTCCCTGACTCAAAGTGCAATGTCAGTAAACCCCCTGGCAGTGCTATTTTTCTAAGGAGGAAATGGTGCCGGAACTCACCATGAACGTCTCCCTTGTTCTCTTTTAATGGCAATGGAGCCCACCTGAGAGGTGCCGGAACTGAGTTCCAGCGAGTTCCAGCTGGAAAAACAACAACAAACCTCTGTCCACTGGAGTCCAATCAGGGCCTTTCACCACCATTTTCCCCCCCTATCGCCTTTTCATGATTTGTGGCTCTATTTTTTCATATATCTCTATGTTTCTCTAGCTCGGCGGGCTGAGCAAGGACAGAGGCATCAGCTTCCCTTCGCAACACTCAGCTGCTCCGGATTTGTGTTTGCTAATACACAGAATTTTTAAAAATTCAAAAGCTGCATTTCAGCTGTTTTATTTACATATTTTAAAAAATCTATATTGTTTGATTTCACAACAACAAAAAACATTCAGTCTTGGTCTGGCGGGGGCAGGGGGGAAGCGGTATATAAATAAATTTAATTACCATCATGCTTATCAGTTGGCACAGTTCATAAATTCTGCTCTCCGTCAGTTTTGCTGTTGGTGTTGTTCAGTTTTAAAATCAATTATTTGTATTCTACATATTGTGACCAATTGTGATGGCTTATAGCTTTTAGCAATAAAGATTTCATTCATTCGTTCAAGCCTAGAGAAAAGGAGTGACTATGTGCATCTGAGCCAAACCCTTCCGTCCTACATTCTGAGGAATCCCTCGTCTTACCACCACCTTGGCTGGAAAGGCTAAAGAAAATGCCTGTAGACCTCTGCAACTTTTTGCAAGGGAAATGTGTGCATCTCAGTAAAATTAATGAGTTGGGTTTTGACTACCCAGTCCTTCACATCCTTCTGCTGATGGATCTTGTTGACAGAAGCCAGACAACTTGAATATAAATTCTAAGAAAGCCACTTATTTATAATTCATCACACACTCCAATAAAAAAAAGTTGCCACTTTTTATCTGACAGCCAAGACTCTGATGACAATCAAGGATTTAATTCCCCCCCCCCACCTCTAAATTTAGGCTTTTCCTTGCACAAAGTCTACGTTTTTGTCTAAAAATAGCTGCTATCTGGGGCCTGGGGCTTGGGGTTGGCACTAACGTTCTTGTTCCATAGTTAAAGTCAAAACAAAATTAATCAGGAAGGGTTATCTATAATGAATCACTATTTATTCCTGGGGAGGAAAGGAAGAGGAGGAGGGGGAAAATACCTTTCACAGCAGCTGAAGGAAAGTACTTTCAGGGAGTTACATTAAACTATGGACTCTAAGGAGAAGATTACAGATCTTCCGTATTCAACAACATGAATGAAAACTCTTAGGAACTAGTCTAACTTACTCCCCGCTCCCACAACTCCTTCTGCCCCAAAGCTGCAGGGATTGCTTTTTGTATAGGGAATGATTTAGATGGCTAATTGAAAGTAAGCAGTGGTGAGCAGTTTCCTCGGTAAAATATTACCAAGACAATCTTATCTGAGTTTACAGAGTCATTTCCAATTTGTAAATGCTGTATTCATTTCTAGCAGATAAAACACCTTTTTTAAAAAACCCTACACCAGGCCGGAGCATGGATTGCTGTAATAACCACACTTTGCTCAGTCCTCATTCCTCACCCTCTTCTTATCACCTGCACAAACTTTAGACTCACGTTTGAATAATTCTGCTACCAAAAAAGAAAAAGGAAAAAATCTCCCATCATTCTGCAAACAAAATTAACGATTTCCCCTTCTAAATCCTGATAACCTGCCACAGCTCTGGTTTCTGCTAGTTATCTGCCCTGCTGAGAATCACCTTCCTTCAGAGCCTACGATTCTTTTAAGAACATCACCTTTGCAAATTCATCCCTTACCTATAATATCCAACCCCCCCACCCCAATATCCCAGGTTTTGCTCCTGCATTATAATAGATGTAAATTAATGTTTTGCCATTGTTTGTTGCTGTAATCATAGAGGCAAGTATATGCTTCTAACAGCTATCTTATTTTCAATTTGCAAAGCATACTGTGCTTAATCCCATGTGGCAGCCTGTGGTCCTAGATATGAATTTTAAAAGGTAATTAGACCAGCGCAGGAGGCTCTCTCCTGAATGGAGACAGCAGACTCCTGCCAGGTCCAGGGGGGTCTCTGAGAGGTCCCAGACTGGTCCCAGTTCTCATCCTAGCTTATTACTCTTCTCCACTGTGTGAAACAGCTTATTTGTTCATGAAAATGTAAATCATGTTGCTACTAGAAAATATTATTTTAAGCCTTAAAAGGGTCACTGAGTTTCTGCCGTAGTCATTTTGTACTTGGGGTGGCTGCCCAAAGATTTACCACCCACCCACCCCTTTTATACAAATACCTGTAAAGGGGATTCCGTTCACCGCGGTGGATCTCCAGCAACTGCAGGTAAGCGAGGAAATATCAAGCAAACAATCATCTAATCAGCTAAGTAAATGACAACCTCCTTGGGGAAATGCTCTGTGTTTTAAGCAAAGCTCGATATATATCATGGAATGTCATTGGTGTTATTGAAAATCACTACTGTAATTGTATACACATGCGGACAAGGGTCAGAAAAGTGAGATTTGCTGGCAATTCCTGAGATTTTAGGGTGCAAATGGGAAATACCAGT
The DNA here is from genome assembly GCF_964106645.2 of Podarcis pityusensis. Taxonomy (NCBI): domain Eukaryota; kingdom Metazoa; phylum Chordata; class Lepidosauria; order Squamata; family Lacertidae; genus Podarcis; species Podarcis pityusensis. The sequence goes on along the minus strand of NC_138028.1, from coordinate 18,768,581 downwards.
TAATTTTGGACATTTACCAGTGAATCCCAAAGCGAAACAGTTACGGATAGTAAAATCACCAAATACCATTTGTATTTCCATCCTTTACTGGCAAAGGATGGGATTTACTATTGCTATCCTCACCATTGCAAACCACTTGGAGGTACTGTTGTAAACTGCTAAGAGGTTTTATTCGCAATCAAGTAAATTTATAAATTTAGGTAATTTTTTTGTAAATGTCTAAAATAAACCTCCTGACATAAGCTTTCCTGACCTTTAGCAGTAACTCAGGAGGCCAACCGAATGATCAAATACCATATTCCCATCAGCTATTGATAAAGGAAGACATTTGTGAATGGAACCAGCACGTTCACATAGAGCTGCTTAGTGTAGGGAACAAACAACAGAGAAGGCTTGCTCCCATCATGCCTTGCTCTAAGCTTCATAGTAGCATTGGGCCACAAATGGAATCAATTTCCCATGACGCCAGGAGTGGCAAACAGGGAGGGACACCACCGTGGACTGGGTCTCCCAGCGACAGTGGGTCAGGCAGGTTGGTGGTGATATTAAGGCGGTTTGGACACATTGGTGTGTAAACTGGATGGGCTCTCCTTGTGCCTCATTCTGCACCCTCCTGGTACACAGCACCAATGTTGCTGCCAGGAGGACAGATTCCACCCACCAACCACTCCCATGTGACACACATATAAATGTCAAAAACTAGACAGTAGTGTGATCGTTTCTGATTTTTGCTGATACATCTCAAAAAATAACATTAGGCTTGTTGCTGTTTTCCAACACTGATCCAGTTTCACCTTCTTCATTTCTACAATTTACTGGTAAATCTGAGCATATCTCTCAGCAGATTTCTGTAATTGTCTGGTAAATGTTACCACTTGCCAGTACAGGGGTGTTCTGCAAATCTACTACCATCTCTCTCTTACAAAGCACATGCTTTTCAGAGGCAGGAAAGCAACCTCGACCATCAAAACATTAGCAAGTCTCCAAATAATGGCATTAGTGCTTCCTTTACTGGGATGACCAACAAACACTTATAAGAATATGTAACATTTCATAGTGAATGGGTGTATGTGTGTGTGTGTGATCACACATTTGCCTTTTTTTTAAAAAAAAGCTAGCAACAGCAAAACCCCACTGGTAGAGTAAAAAATCCATAAAAACAGAGTTGTCCTTTCAGTGTTGCTCATACACCTGTATGCAATATTGATGCATCTTGGTGAACAGTACAGAGCCAGCCCTGTCGTACTGGGACAGCTGATTCGCAGAACTGTGATATCACAGTTACCCTGCCTAGCTCTCGCTTCCTAGTGCTGCTAGAATTCCTTTATTAAAACAGTACCCAGGCATGCTAGCAGAGTGAAAAAAGGCTTCTTGTCACTGTTCCCTGTTTAAAACTTGGCTTCCTTGTGGGTTTTCAAGCTGGGGCTTTTAAAATCCATAGCTGCCTGCAGCTGACATTTAGAACTGGAGTGTAGATGTAGGTTTTCTAGGCTCCTGTACCAGCAAACGTACATCTTGCCTGACCCTGAAAAAAAAGGTGAGGTGTGGGTTTCGCAATGACCCCATTGATCCTTGAACTTTGCTCAGGCCGAAAATTGTTGTCCAGAATGCTGAAAACAACTCATCGACTGGCCATAGACTGTTATGTACTGAAGTTCTCACCCTGGGCCAACACGGGGATACTGTAGATAGTTATGCAAATGAAGGATCGAAAGTGACGTTCAGTGATTGGATAGTTTGTATGCAAATGAAGGATCGAAAGTGACGTTCAGTGATTGGATAGTTTTAGAAAGTTGCAACAGTTACATTGTTCTGTAGCTCTATATAAGCAGGCTGACTGAGCTCCTCAGTTCAGTTTTGTTCCAGCTTACAAATAAAGAGCTGCTTTGGAAGAATTGCTGTGTCGTCTGATATGTTTACCCACAACTTAACATAGACAACAAAAGGGGCGGCACATAAACAGTTTACATAAACAAGCATGTTTGTGCAGGGACGTAGTTAAGGGGTGGCTCAGTGGGGTTGAGTCCTGGGTCTTTGGGATTGGGCTGGGCCCTGGGAAGGAATCGAAGAGAAATTTCAGTTCACAATCAAAGGCAAATTTGCTTAATCTGCCCTTTCTGGGAGGGGGGGATGTGAACTGAGACCCAGCCATCCCTTGAAATTCGCACTCCAAATCTTGCAATGTGGTTCTACAGCCAAGGAAGATGTACAAAGAGGCAAATACTGGTCTAAAGTAGTATACATTAGTATGTGCTTTTTTGAGCACCTTGCTTGGCATCCATATATATACGTATATTAATGAAAATAACATGCAAAACTGTACTGTATTATGGGGAATTGCTTGCAAAAATGTAAATATCCATCAAAACAGCATATGAGAAATTAAACTAAAACAGGAGAAATTAATAGGAGAAATTAAACTAAAATGCTGGTGAATTTTCAGGAAGATTTTTTTAAAATTGCAGATTTCTGCAGAAATGGGAAGAACCAAATTTAAGATTGTAAAAAACAAGAAATGTAAGAGAATAAAATTGGACAGATTCACCCATCCCTCTGCGTTTCTCCACGTTTTGTGCATGCTTTGCTTGCAGTGCTGATGAGAGCACCAGACAACCACCATCTTAACCTGCTCAGAGACCTAGATTTTCTATGCACATAAATTAGCCACAAGTATTTTCAGCTCTGCACAGTAGAGATATGGATCAGGGCCATAGTTGCACCCTAAAGCCAGGGGCCTTGCCAATCATGAATTGTTGTTTATCCGCACTCTCTTCAGTCACAGAAGGGAACTGAGAATGTGAATCAAGAAAATCTGGCTTCTCCTGAATTTCTTCACCATCTTTCATCTTCACTTCATCTTCTAATTCACACATTATCTATTCCATGACTGCCCAGCCTGTGCCACCTGAAACAGGAATTCATAGCATGCCTAGGCAAGAATAATATAACACATAATGTCAGTCTTATACTCTTGCCTGCCTCTCCAGCCCTGCCCAGCTGCTTCCAGCTCAGTAGAATAGATGCAAATCCACACTCTGGCACATGGAAGAGTTGAATGTATATTCTAGTCCAGCCTTCCGCAATGTTGGGTTGCCAGATTTTGTTCAGAACTACTTATCAAATCCATTGGCCTATTTATTTACTTGTGCTTATGCTGTAGCCCAGGAGTGTGGAACCTTGAGCCCTGGGTCCAAATGTGATCCTACAGGCTTCTCTGCCTGGTCCTCAGGACCCTCCCCAGATAATGCCCCTATCTCCTCCTCATCAGTGCCGCCATGCAGCCACCAGCTAGATATCGGCATGCACAGTTGAGGATGTCTACCTTGAGGTAAAGTGAAAAGCCGATTCATGCTTGATCTTTCTTCTTTTTGTATCTGCTTACTCTGCTAAGAATCAAACTTTTTAAAAAACACAGGAAAAAAGAGCAGCAATAAGCAGCACAAGACAACATCCGCTCTCATTTTGATTTCCTGGAAGGTACGTGTGGCTAGGCAGATGGTGCTTTTTTTGTTTTTGTTTTACTAAAACTAGTGATCAAATGTAAATAGTGTATATACATCTCTGTGCCCTGTTGCTGTAAGTTTTATTTCCAGGTGCTACTGCTAATATGTAGGACTTCCTCTCTCATTTCTTCTTCTTTTTAACCCATTGCTTCAGTTTAGATTCTGAATTACAGTCGCACCTTGGAAGTTGAATGGAATCCATTCTGGAAGTCCATTCGACTCCCAAAATGTTCAGAAACCAAGGCATGGCTTCCAACTGCCTTCAGGAAGCTCCTGCAGCTAATCGGAAGCCATGGAACCCACGTCTGATGTTCGGGTTTCAAAAAATGTTTGCAAACTGGAACACTGACTTCTGGGTTTGCGCCGTTTGGGAGTCAAAACGTTTGACTCGCAAGGTGTTCAACTTCTGAGGTACGAGTGTATTACTGTGGTTGCTATTACTTACCATTCGTCGTAATGATTGCCTACTATGAGTGGTGAACTCATTAACCTCTACAGCATGCCAGGCAAGATACGGAAAATATGGACTCCCCAAGTCTCTTAAGATTAAAAACCATGTAAAGGTATTACAACATATGTGCAACCACTCCTGATTCCTGGCTCTTCTCTCAAGATGGATGGAACAGACAGAACCACAGACAGACTTGAGAGTTTGCTGATGGCAAATTTTTGTGTGTTAATAATAATAATAATAATAATTTATTATTTGTACCCCGCCCATCTGGCTGGGTTTCCCCAGCCACTGTGGGCGGCTTCCAACAAAGATTAAAAATACATTAAAATGTCACACATTAAAAACTTCCCTGAATAGGGCTGCCTTCAGATGTCTTCTAAATGTTAGGTAGTTGTTTATCTCTTTGACATCTGATGGGAGGGCGTTCCACAGGGCAGGCACCACTACCGAGAAGGCCCTCTGCCTGGTTCCCTGTGGCTTTGCTTCTTGCAATGAGGGAACCGCCAGAAGGCCCTTGGAGCTGGACCTCAGCGTCCGGGCAGAACGATAGGGGTGGAGACGTTCCTTCAGGTGTTTGTGTGCTTCTTGATATTGAAGCTGACATGTAAGGGGTAGGAAAAGAGAGTCCAGTCCAAGTAAGTAAAGGCTACCACATATTTCTTAAGCAGGAGCATCTGACAGCAGGTGTAACCAAAGCCCAGAGAAAAGCCACACATCTTCTCCAAATATGAAAAGAAAAGATAAGGAGATGAGGCAGGTAAAAAGAAACTCTGGATGAGCTATTTCAGTGGCTCTGATGGGACCTGAGCTGAAGTGTGAATTCTCTGCATACCCAGCTTTGCTGTAAGGCTTCTACCCAAGCCTTGCAGCAAACTGTACAGGCAGGGCCCCGGTAAAGAGAGATCTGGGCTGCCACTACATGCTGAAGGCAGGAAGTGAGGCTGAGGTGCAGAAATGGTAAGAGGAACATTTGACAAAGGAGCAGAAACTGGGCCTTTGGTCACTTGTTGTTGTTTAGTTGTTTATTCATGTCCGACTCTTCATGACCCCATGGACCAGAGCATGCCAGGCACTCCTGTCTTCCACTGCCTCCCGCAGTTTGGTCAAACTCATGCTGGTAGACACAACTCAAGTTTGTGTCTTTATATCTGAGGTTGCTGATATTTCTTCCAGCAATCTTAATTCCGGCTTGGGATTCATCCAGCCCAGCCTTTCGCATGATGAATTCTGCATATAATTAAATAAGCAGGGAGACAATATACAGCCTTGTCATACTCCTTTCCCAATTTTGAACCAATCAGTTGTTGCATATCCAGTTCTAACTGTAGCTTCTTGTCCCACATAGAGATTTCTAGAAGCTACTAAATGTGCAGCATCTAAAGGTCAGCCAGAGCAAAATGCCGGGCCTGGAAGCAACTCAGTTGCATACATTGTCACCTGCGAGGAGAGGATTTCCCCAGGCAAGGATGGAATCACAATAAATTTGGTTTCGTGTGCATTTTAATGTGCGCCTACCTAAATTTGCACTTTCCAAAACAATGAGGAAAGTAAAACACAACTATCCTTCAAAATCCGTTGGAATGAAGTTATATGGCTTTAGTAGAAATGTTATAAGGAATTAAGTACAGATAGGTTAACAGAGCATTAAAGGGAAAAATAAGGTTAGAATGAGTTAAGATAATTATAGGATAGAAAACAGAGGAAGATGGAAAGGAATTGCTGAAATAATTAACAGAAGTGGAATACAAAAAGGGAGGTGTGAGGAGGTCGAGGAAATAAGTGAATGAAAGATGGGATAATGAAATTGTTTGATTTATTTTATTGTTTTTGTTTTGTTTTGTTAATTTGATGTATTGTATTGTATTGTCTTTTTAGTGTTTAAGTTTTTGGAAAAATAATACATATTTTTTTTAAAAAAAAAAATCCACACTTCTTCAAATTTTGTGATGCAGTTCTCCAACCAAAAATATGTACAGAAAATGTGTTTTATAGGAAAAGGTACATTTAAAAAAAACATACATTAGTAAAAAAAAATGCATAGAAAAATGCATCATAATGCTTGCAAAAAGTGTACATTAAGTGGAATATTTTACAAAATAAGTGCATAGATTAGGAGAAATGAGCACTAGAATGCTGACAAATTTTCATGAATACATTTTTGTAATTGCAATCTGATGAGGAAATGGGGGGAATTGATTGTAAGCCTGGAAAAACAAGAACCAGAGAGAAAATGAAAATGACAGATTCAACCATCCTTCAAACAACGTATGCCAGTTGTGGAGGGAAGCCATAACAAGGCTAGAGGAAATGTGTTCTTCAGCCCATGAGTTGCAGGGTGAATAAAAGATGCAAAATTACCCAGTGAATGTGAAACAGTACAGAAGGACAAACAAAGGAACAAAGGACTAGGCAAAACAGTGCAGCCTTGATAAGTAACGATGATATAGATTATAGAGATAGATATATAGATATTGATATTATTCATATGATAATATATAATGAAAATGTGTATACTAGTACAAAGTGCATATATTAGTGAGAATAACACACAAAATGCAAAAACATATTGGGGGGAAATTGCTAGTACAAAATTTCACATATTGAGGGACATGCCCATGTAAATGGGCACACACTTTCGTGTGCAATTCATAAACATGAAGAAGAAATGAGGCAAAGTTAAGGCTAGATGCATGAGAAACTTAGTGAAACTGAACTGAGATGTTCTTTTACAATGCAATACTTACCTGGGGTTACAGCCCAAACTGGCTGCTATTACTGAAAACAAATATTCTGTTTCAAAAACTTCTGTTGTCTTATCCTAGACTAAGGAATCCAGCTGACAGATCCCAGGCACAGCAAAGATGGGGGTTTCCTTTGAAGTTTATTGGAGTTTTATCAGAAAATAGCTGATGAACAAACAGCATAAGTGTGTGTGTGTGTGTGTGCGCGCAGAACACCATGGCTTTTCTTAAACAAACTTGTTGAAATGGACAGATCTGAATACCCTACTGTGTTGGAATGCTACAAACCTCATATCTGATTTTCCCTCCTCTTAAGAGGTTCTACTTTATCATGCAAAATCATTTTTTTCTTTCTTTTGGTGAACAGGCCGGGACTACCACTGTTCATTGCTGCTGGAGATAATGTAGATATCAAGACAGTAATGGCTTTCATCATGTGCTGTAAGACTTCTAATTCAATTTTTATTTTACTGTGCTGGCACACAATATCTCACAGCATGGTCCTGGGTTGTCTCCGTAGGTTATGAAAGGAGCTAAAGAATAAGGAAAAGCAGCCTCATTTCCTCCCCTTACTTCATTTCATGTTACAAACAATGGCAATAAGCCTCTAGTAATGCATTTTGTGGTTCACAATACACTCTCTTGCTCCATGTGAGCAGTTCTGATGTTCTCCAGGTATGTGTGCATTTTGATGAAATATAGTGAGCGTGCCAATGGATCACGGAGGTAGACATGGTTCACACAGTGGTGAGCAGTGCTGGCTCTTTCCTCAGTTGATAGTTGGAAGAATGTGTTGATTCCCTTCCCTTTCATATGGTAGTGTTTGAGAGTACTAGACATGACAGCTAAGCTGTGCCTCCATGGTTGGAGGCCAGTAAAGCTTCTGAATACCAGTTGTTTGGAATCACAAGTGCTGTTTTGCTCAGGTCCTATTGTAGGCTTCCTACAGGCATCTTGTCAGCCAGTGTGAGAACAGGATGCCAGAAACAGGACCCAGCAGGCTCTTCTGGTGTTCTTACACTGTTGTTGGATGTGACATGTTGTGACGTGAAGCGACAGGAATCCCATTATGGGATATTGACCTGGGTTGGTTCATAAGCGCAAACAGAGGTTCTTCAGTCTTCAGTGAGCATAAAAAAGGTAAAGGTAAAGGACCCCTGGACGGTTAAAGATAACTATGGGGTTGCAGCGCTCATCTCGCTTTCAGGCCAAGGGAGCCGGTGTTTGTCCACAGACAGCTTTCCGGGTCGTGTGACCAACATGACTAGATCACTTCTGGTGCAATGGGACACCGTGAAAGAAGCTAGAGTATACAGAAACATTGTTCACCTTTCCGCCATAGCGGTACCCATTTATCTACTTGCACTGGTGTGCTTTCAAACTGCTAGCTTGGCAAGAGCTGGGACAGAGCAACGGGAGCTCACTCCGTCGTGGGTATTCGAACTGCTGACCTTCCGATCGGCAAGCCCAAGAGGCTCAGTGGTTTAGACCACAGTGCCACTCACATCCTTGATTCAGGGAGCATATGTAGTGCTAAAACAAATCCCCTCTCTATCCTCCTTTATTAATGTTGAAGTCATTCTCTACTTTTTTTGTAAAGCTCAGGTACTATGCACAGAGTACTTTCCATCTGCGTTTGATTCCCAAATGATATATGATTTCAGTATTTGATATTGTACAACTGATAGTTTGTAATATTTGATAGTAGTTGTGTTGCGCTATGATTAGTACTGGACAATGCTGATGGTTGATATTGTGTATCGGTTCAGGGGGCAGAAGCTGAATCACGAAGCAAATGGATTCTGTTCTAGGGTGTGCACATAATTTGAGGGCCTTTCCCCCGTCCTGAATTGAAGCACAATTTCAATACCAACTACTCCCCGAGACAGATCAGGTCCCCACAAAGCATGTGTCAGTCTGTCACTTGTTTGTTTTTTCCCCCTGTACCTTTCTGTACAATGTAGCTTAATCTTTTCCTTAATCTCCATGTGTCTCCAGGTTCATAGGCTTTGCAAGAAGCAAGGTTGTCCAAACTGTGCCTGTGGAGCACTGGAGAGCTCAGGACGACTGCTATTTTTTGTCAAAGCACAGCAGCAGAAGATGTATTTTGATTTGATATCCCGCCTTTCACTCCCCTTCAGGAGTCTCAAAGTGGCTAACATTCTCCTTTCCCTTCCTCCCCCACAACAAACACTCTGTGAGGTGAGTGGGGCTGAGAGACTTCAAAAAAGTGTGACTGGCCCAAGGTCACCCAGCAGCTGCATGTGGAGGAGCGGAGACGCGAACCCGGTTCCCCAGATTACGAGACTACCACTCTTAACCACTACACCACACTGGCTCACGAAGTTCAAAGCTTCATTTAAGTTTTTGTGTTTTTTAAAAGTGGGTTGTTCAGCTTAAAAGAACAGAGTTCTTCAGTATTTCAGAAGGCAGCATTTGAGAAATCCTCATGCTTACCTTCCTACTGGTGGTTTATAGGGCCTATTGGAACATATAAACAAGAACTGGAGAGCTGCAAGTTTTTTTTAAAATGTGCTAGCAAAAGTACTCACCTCTTCATCAAGTCTTAATTATTTTAATATGATAAAGACCGAGAGAAACATCCCTGCCCCTGGACCTATCAGTTTGCAGTGTCTCAGGCTTCCCCGACTTTCTCCTCATGGTGTACGATGCCTACAAGGGAGTTTTGAGATCATTAGGTGCATTGATGCCACTGCAGATCCTTATCAGTTGTGGCACTTTCTTCCAATTACTGTCTTTTGTCTTCATCCCCCCAATATCTGTGCATATGTCAATCTTCAGTCTCTGCTTATGGGAACTTGATGCCTTTAAAATGTTTTAAATTATACCCAAGTGCTTGTGAACTTTTTGAGCAGGGTGGGTGGGTAGCATAGGATAAAACTTTTTTTTTCTTTTTTGCTAAGCCCTTTCCTGTTTTCAGCTTCAAAGTTTGTTTCCCCAGCAGTTAAGCTGAAAGAACACGCTTACCTTTTGACACACACACACAAAATGCATGGTCATCTTTTTCGTTTATCTCTCTCTCCAAGCTGCCTTTCCTCTTAGTGTGACTTTCGTTCGCTGGTGTGTTCGCTTTGTGGTCACCCAAACGGTTTGATGAACTACTTTCTTGGTGTTTCACATAGAAAGTTGCCTGGCAGCTGTTTAGCCGAGCTGAGCTAAAGGGGCTCAACTGATGGCCGAGATAGAAAGATGAGGTCAGCCAAGCCACATGGTTAAGCAAGAATAGGTTGCTGTATTTCAAAAAGTAAAAACTGTTGAGCTTTTCTTTAGGAAACCACCAAAATTGTTGTGCTTTTTTTGATGCAAAAGACGAAAGTTGTTTTGTTTTTTAGACAAACTCCAAATTTGTTGGGCTTAAGATCCAGGACAAAGCAACAATTTTCAGAAACTTCCCCTGGACGTCAATTCCGCCTTTGAAATCCCAGTAATGTCCAAACCAAAGCCCTAACCAAAAATGAATAATAACTGTCATATAACTAGAAAAAAATAATTGATCTAGCCATGGTCGGGAAGCATGGGACTAGGTGACCTATGTGTTTGCTCTCTGGATGTTAGCTGTTGACTTGCAACTTCAAGGCCACTGTACTCCTTTCTTGCAGTTCTTTATGTTTAAAACAGACTCAGACTAGAATGCATTCAAACTGAGAGCCAGCCCCGGCACAATTGGCCAGCCATGTCTCAGGCGGGCCCCTCGTGATCAAGGGTCCTGCATTGGCCATGACAGGGAGCCCCAGTTTTGTGATCAGTAAGAAAAAAATTATTGTGTCAGGTTTCATAGTCCATATTTCTAGTTTAAAAGAACCCAACACAAAAATAAAATTAAAAAATCAAGGTGTTAGTTGACTCCCAGTCATTGAAGTTCTTCTTGGCTTTTTTTGTAGCTAAAAATGTGCTGCTCTTATTTAAATCTGACATCAGCTTGGTTGATATTTTAGTTGAAAGATATTTGGATTTGGTGTCCAAAGATGCTCCCATCTGTCGCAATGTTGGACTAGGATCTGGGAGATCACGGTTGAAATCCCCACTCTGCCATGAAGCTCACCAGGATAACTTTGGGCCAGTAACTCACTCTCAGACTAGCCTCCCTTGCAGGGGACACAAGGGGATAAAATGGGGGAGGGGAGAACTATGTGCGCCACTTTGAGCACCTTGAAGGAAAGGTGTGCTATGAATTAGATCAATAAATAATAAAATTAATTCAAATCCCTCGGGAGGTTGTGAACTGTCCTTCCTTGGAGGTTTTAAAGTAGAGGTTGGATGGTCATCTGTCATGGATGCTTTAGCTGAGATTCCTGCATTGCAGGGGGTTGGATGGGGTACCCTTCCAGCAATACCACGATTCTACGATTCCATGAAATGAAATGTCGACTATGTTACAGATTTTATGAGGGCCAGATGAAAGAGGAACCATCTTTAGCAGGTGCCAAAAAAAGACAACAGAGAAGGCGCCTGCCTGATCATGCAAAGGGAAGGCAGTGCCAAAAGGGAATACTAGCACTGACCTACCTCACCGGATTGTTGTAGTAGAATGTATATGAAGTGGATCACTCTAAATCACAAAATAATTGCTAAGAGGAGGAGGAGGATAAAGGAGGAGGATAGTGGTGATGATCAATTCTGCATATAGCTGAGATGCTGGTTAAACAAAGACGCACAGAAAGATAGTGCTAGCCACTTAAAATTTAATATCTAGGTGAGATCATTTTTTAGTATTTAGGGCAGATAATTTATATTACATAATTTCATTCCTGAATTAGATGATATCTGGCCTTGGACATTTTTTTTTTTGCCACTCAGGCATGCCTGTTAAGACAATTTATGGGAGGCGAGATAATGTATGTACATAATATCTAATAATAACTCTTTCACCGCAACATCCTGTGCCAGCACCATTACATGGCTCACTCATCAAGGGATTCGAAAAGTGGCTTTGCGTTAGGGGTCTTCTCTTGTGGTAGAAACCAACAACCAGCAACAACTGTTCTTGGTTCCAGGTGTTCAAGGATGTATACAACAGAGTGATGCATTCGACGACAACAAATAATTTCTGAGTTGCGGCTTGCATCTCTTTTGTAAAGAAAAAAATATTGAAGATTTTTTTTAAAAAAGTAAAACCACAAAGTAACAAAAATGCAGTGGAAAATAATTCAGGGATAAAAATGTTTTTGAGCAGATAGGCAAGGATAGGGTGTTTAACCCTTTCCCTGCCAACCTGCTTCTCGCTCGAAATGCTTCCCTGAGTTGATTCTCATCACTGCTCTTAGTAGAGTTGTAAATGCATGTGGCAAACATGTGATGCAAATATTGTTTGGGGGAGAAAGTATTGGGTGCTGTGAAATGAGAACCATTCCTCCATCCAAAGCTTCTCTGAATCTCCTCTGAAGATGCTTTGCCCCTTGGAAAAAATGCAGCAATTGAGGCTGCATCACACACATTTGTGTGTAGCATGTAGTTGGACCCTTTGCACAGTGGCAGGACTTGTAAATCACACTTTTCAAAAGTGAAATGAAACACTGCATCTCAATAGAAGGCCTGAGCAAATAAAAAGGTCTTCACCTGGCACCAGGTGAGCCTCCTTGGTGGACAGTGTTCTAGAGGCAGGATGCCACCAGAGGATAGGCCCTTTCAAGTAGGTCGCCAGTCACCATCTGTCTCACTTTAGATGGCAGAAGGTGCTACAGAAGAGCTTCTGATGACACAAATCCCTGGGAAGAATCATTAAGTTGGACAGGACCTCAAAGCCCCACCTACTTGACTGAACACATGGCTCAGACTTAAAATGAAGAGAAGCGCCTACAAATTCTAACATATCACATCTCAGCTTTACATAAAGAGGGAAGGTACTCAGGGTGGAATCCTAACCACACCTACTTATGGAAGTCCTGCTGGCCATGTCCTGCTACAATTCACTTGTTTTAATTGAGAAACAACAGGCATAAAGATAAACACTCATAGAGAAGATGGCTAAGTGGTGGAACTCACAGGGAACAGTCAATATTATTAACTTGGCACCAAGGAAGATTGAGTGACTTATATCCCATGAAAACATAACTGGGCAAAAGATGAAATTGTGGTTCTCTTGATGTAGTTAGAACCAGTGGCGGCCTGGGACGTTTTGCCACTGAGGGCCAGTGTGGTGTAGTGGTTAAGAGCGGTAGTCTCGTAATCTGGGGAACCGGGTTCGCGTCTCTGCTCCTCCACATGCAGCTGCTGGGTGACCTTGGGCCAGTCACACTTCTTTGAAGTCTCTCAGCCCCACTCACCTCACAGAGTGTTTGTTGTGGGGGAGGAAGGGAAAGGAGAATGTTAGCCGCTTTGAGACTCCTGAAGGGGAGTGAAAGGCGGGATATCAAATCCAAACTCTTCTTCTTCTTCTTCTTCTACCTTGCTGCAGGTGCCCCCTGCCCCTCGCATCACCTCCTTTGCAGGTATGCTATGCCACCACACTCATACCACCTCTTCAGGGATGCCCAGGGTGGGGTGAGGCATGCCCATGGCAGCATCAGAGCACACCTTCTGTGGGGCAGGGGAGCCCACGGAGGAGGTCACAGTGGGCATTGAGTCATGTCACGGACAGCCCAGCACTTAAAGTCGCTTTTCAAAATTATACGCCTTGTTTGCGAGTAGGGCACCATTTCATTGATTGTCTCTACTGGGAGGAAAAGTTCTCAAGCAGTTTCTCTGGAATGTGGCAGCAGCTGTAGAACATCTAACCACATATCTAAGTTTTTCTCATCCCTCCAGCCATCATGGATGATGGGACGTCCGACCAATAGATTCTCCACTGCTGCCCTAGGCCTAGAGTGCCACAACTTCATTTATAAGCCTAGGATGTGGTTCGCACGCAGCAAAAAGCCACTCTGCGTTGGCTCCGTGCAACTCTTGTTCATTTCGGTGAATCTTGCAAACGTTTTTGGCTGCTCCCAGAGACCAAATGCAAGATGAAAATACTCTGACCCAGTAAGAAATGTCTTCTAAATTCTTTCTGTCAGGTAATAAGTAGTGCCAAGTTCTCCTTTGTGCAATATGAAATACTATAATCCAACTGATGTCCCCCCAACCCTGATAAAACAAAACTAGTTCAACTTTGGTTAGTGTAAATCAGAGTCTGGTAATAGAAAGTCAATAGTAGTAAAGCAAGAAGGCATTGACTCTCTCCAAGTTGTAGAGGAAGAGCTTAATTGTATAATATCTTTCTTGTTAGCCTAGTTTTCCTACACAAAATCTGTACTGCCAAATAACTAGCGAGTTCTTTATTTTTTAACTCGGAAGAATATGATTACCCTTTCAACTATATTCTACATTTCAGGTTTCTTTCTCTTTTTTTTAATAAAAAAAAACTCCGTAAAAGTTGTTCGTTGTCCAATTTCTAGCTGGAAAACTATAAAAGTCCATTTCACTTTGCTAAAACAGATTTTTTTTCCCCTGAAGTAAGATTAAATTGATATATCTAGCGCTTCTGTCATTGTAATATGACATTAGGAAGATAGTCAAACACTAGCTTTGACTCTAAGTGTCCTACTAAAGTAGTAGTCTACTGCAGAGTGCTTTTTGATGCATCAAAGAAATGGTACTATCTTTCAAACAGCATTCATATTTTCACCTCCTATAATCGCTGTAAAGTAATAGCAGGACTCTAGCATGATCCTTTTTTACAGCTTCTAGAAGTCACTTCTATGAGGGATTGCCTAGGCTTGCATTAGATATTCAGGTTTAAATGAACCACTATCGGAGCTCTCCAATCTGCAAAAAAATGCATTCATTAGCTTTTTGTCCTTTCACTCTTCTTTCAGTTTAATCTAAGCTCTTCATCCCTGTAGCCCTGGCTATGGCTTCGTTAATAGCAGCCTATGGCTTACGACTTGCCAGCATGGAGCATTCTCCACAATAGCTTCCTGCTGCAAAGTTTCTGCTGCAAATAGGTCAGGACTGTCCCAAGACATTTGGCGAACAGAGGCAGACCAACTCATGTCACCCATGGAGGCAGTAGTGATACCACTGTTCCCGTCCCCCGCCCCATAGCAATAGTGACATATGAGGGGGACAGAGGGGACCTCTTTGCACTAGTCTCCTGGCAGCTTACCAGGACAGGGCTGGGAGGGGCGGTAAGGTTGGGGCTCCACAAGAGAGTTGGAAGTCTCAGCGCATCTGGCAGATGGGGTGCAGAACACACATGAGGTTCTAGACTACCACGTCAGTGTTCCGATGTAGTGCTTTCAAACAAGTATCTCTCCACAATAAAACCGAGATAATATAGTCACACGTGAGGACGGGACTCATGAATGCTTGGGTCATCCTAGAATCTCTGTATATCAGGAGGATGAGTGCAGTGCAGAACATTTATTTTGTATAAGCAGCTTTCAAGCAAGTGACTCCACATGAGGCCGTGTGTTATGTTTGAGGGATGTACCACCTCGGCCCGTGAACATCTGAACACAATTCCAGAGGCCGTTCATGCCAACTCTGTGTACAGCAATATTTTTGAAGAACGTCCTCAGAAAGCTTCATTATTTATCACAAGACACCCACATGGGCTATAAAACAAGCAAGCAACACCGTTTCCAATTAAGGGAGAACGCGCTGCTGTCTATTCACCCCTAACCCTATGCCTATTTACTTGGAAGTGCATCTTGCCATGTTCTGTGGGGCTTACTTCCAAGTAGGAGAGCCCAGGATTGTTGCCTAAGATATGCTAATTGGTGCTTTTGTTTATTCCCCCTGGTTCAGAGCAATCATCCGGAACCTTGATAGATTCCGCGCCCTGCCGTGCTTCCCTAATTCGAGGCAAAACGAAGATCTGAGACACAATTGTAAAGACCATCGATGGAAATGTCCAGTTGGGGAGGGACTGAGTAGCGTCTCTCGGCTGGCAAGTTTAAATGATCCCAGATGAGTTTTGTGCCTACAGTCCTACAGGTCCTGCTGTTTTTCAACTAATCATTTGCAAAATTGAAAAAAGAAAAAGAAAGGAAGAAAGGAAGTGGGGGGGGGGAGAGAGAAAGCAGGAAGACTTCTGGTAGGTGAGCCACAGCAGGGCAATTAAGACGCTGCAGCAAAGGTACACATCTGCTCCTAGACAGATACAGTTTCACTGATTCTATCTATAGTCACAATCCTTCAGAGAGATAAACACCCTGCGAGAGCGGCACGCCAGAGGAAGTGCCACACTGAGAAAGTGGTGATCAGAGTGGAGCCTCGCAGCCCCTGTGGTCTGAGAGGAGGGAGGGAGGAGGGAACAGCCAGGCGAGCAACAGAAGTCGTGGGGCAGATGTGAATCAGAAGAACGGCATGTGAGAGCCGACACTTGAGGGAGGTGGGATTCTAAGCAAGCCTGAGCTACACAGTTAAAACCAAAAGCGGGGGTTGGTGGAGGGGGGGCGGAGAGCCTCTTCTCCATACTCTTTAGGAACCGGTGCCATTTCATTTCATTTCATTTTTATTTGCATTTATGCTTCAATTCAATACTGAACCAATCCAGTCGGAGGGGGCCAGTTGGAGTTACAGGCATTGTGTTTTCTCACCCCGGTGAATGAACACAGAAAATTATTATTATTATTATTATTATTTATTACTTATACCCCACCCATCTGGCTGGGTTTCTCCAGCCACTCTGGGCGGCTTCCAACAAGAGATTAAAAATACATTAAAACATCAGTCATTAAAAAAACTTCCCTGAACAGGGCTGCCTTCAGATGTCTTCTAAAAGTCAGATAGTTGTTTATTTCTTTGACATCTGATGGGAGGGTGTTCCACAGGGAGGGTACAACCACCGAGAAGGCCCTCTGCCTGATTTCCTGTATCTTCGCTTCTCACAGTGAGAATCGCCAGAAGACCCTCGGAGCTGGACCTCAGTGTCCGGGCAGAACGATGGGGGTGGAGACGCACCTTTAGGTATACAGAAGATAAGAAAATGCTTTAGGCTGCATCAGACCATCGTGGAAGGGACAAAGCTCAGTGGTGGAACATGCAGAAGGTCCTGGGGTGAATCCCTGGCATCTCCAGATCGGGCTGGGAGAAACCCCATCGGAAACCCTGGAGAGCCACTGCCAGGCCACACTGATACTACTGAGCTAGGTGGAGGAATGGTCTGACTTCTTCTGTCCATCAACCTCAGGATTGTCTACATTGACTGATGGCAGCTCTCAAGGGTTATAGATAGGGATCCTCCCCAGCCCTACCTGGAGATGCCAGAGATTAAACATGGGACCTTCTGTTTGTTTGTTTTTAGAAATACCGTCGTATCTTGGTTCTCGAACGCCTTGTGACTTGAACATTTTGGCTCCTGAACACCACAAACCCAGAAGTAACTGTTATGTACTGAAGTTCTCACCCTGGGCCAGCAGGGGGATACTGTAGATAGTTCAGGTCCACATATGCAAATAAGGGATCGAAAGTGACGTTCAGTGATTGTATAGTTACAGAAAGTTGTTACAATTACGTTGTTCTGGAGCTCTATATAAGCAGGCTGGCTGAACCCTTCAGTTCAGTTCTGTTCTGGCCTGTGAATAAACAAGAGCTGTTTGAAGAATCGCTGTGTCATCTGATATGTTCACCCACAACCTAACAGTAACAATAATACAATACAATAATCTCTAAAACTTTCTGTGGCTCACAGTTCAAATCCTGCTTGTGAAGTCATCATACTATAATATTTCTTTAAATAACCTGAAAAAGGCTTCCATTCTTGCGCAAAACAGTCGTCGCTAAGTTCTCTTATTTTAGCTGTTAAGTTTGCAGATTCCACAAAATCCAAAACGTTACTTATCCATTCTTCTTTGGTGGGAACTTCTTCATCTTTCCATGTTTGTGTGCACAAAGAATCCTAGATGCTGTAGTTGCATAGGTGAACAATGTAACCATCTTTTTTGAGACTTCTGTCCCTATAAACCTGAGAAACATGGGATCTTCTGCATGCGGAGTAGATGTTGTGGGAGGAATTCAACATTGCACTTTGTGTTCGTAAGGCTGCAGACATGGCTGCTTATCTCAGGGTGAAAGGAAAAGGATGCAGAACCTCTTGTTATGCCAAGAGCTGCAATCCTGTGTACACTTATTGCATAACTTAATTTTTGTGTAATGGTTAACCTGTATTTTTCTAAAAAAAACAACAACTGGAGAAGCCAAAATGAAGAATAAAACCAAAACCATGCAGACTAATAGTTGTTGTTTTCTTACATTAGCTTAGCTTCCTTTTAGACATTCAGGTTTTGTATGATCCTGTGGTTGAAAAGAACCAAAGAAGTTTCTTTTTACTCTAAAGGAATGCCCCTTGTTCTGCAACGTTCCTGGAACAATATGTCCCTTTTTTTTTAAAAAAAAGACCCCTCCCCAATTATGCACCCTTATTTATGAAACTTTTGTCTGCCCTGCCCTCCTTTAGGAACAAATGAATCAGAGCTAAAACATACATGGGAGAATATTTTGCACCGTTTGATGCTAGTTCGTTGAGCTGCTTTCAGAAAGCTGCATTTCATCAGGACTGCGCTCCTTTTCACAGTGACTTGAAAGGGTGCCCTTCTTCTACCTCCACTTTGCTCTGCAAGCCTTTTCATCTTTTTCTACCTTGCTGGAGGCATGATTAGGGCACTTCACCTTTGACCAGATGGGCAGACGAGCATCCGTCCTCTGGAGCCACAACTAGTGCTCTTCAGTAGATCAGCTCTTCAGTGGTACTGAACTGTGACCTTGTCTGCTGTTCAAAGACTAAATACATAAACTCAAGTTTCCGTTGGGTCCGGCCTGGGAACCCGAGTTATCCCTTAATCCCAGGTCTCCCGGTCAGCAGTACAATGGAAAGATAGCCCACCATGCTAGCTGGCTGGCTAAAGAAAAGAGAACATCTTTCTTTGTCTCCTTGACAGATTGGCTCTTATCTGGACTGCCCAGTCTTCTGAACCAGCTCAAGCCTTAGTGCTATTATTTATTTTCAATTAGATAATTGCTATATTTTTTAAAAAATGGCAATTGCAATAAATTGTGACTGCAATCAGTGGGGGTGCAGCTAAGTGTTACTCAGAGTAGACCCATTGAAATTAATGCAGCTAACTTAGTAATGTTCATAATTTCCATGGGTCTACTCCTATAGCTATATCTACCGTATATTATTATAAAATTTTCATACAATCATTCTTCCCAAAGGAGCCCAGGGCAGGGGTGGGGAACAGCGGCAAAAACAATAATGTCCTTCCCTCAGCACAGGGTGTCTATTTCTTGTTTGTTTCATTTTAAAAACTTGTATCCTGATTCCCCGCTCAGTATGGCTTGCAGTAAAAAAACACAGACAAAACGTAGACAAAATAAAACCAGATCCACAAAATGCATTAGAAAATCAGGGAAACAAAAAATCCAAAATCAACTAAAAAGGAAACTCATAAAACAAGCAAGCAAGCAAGCAAGCAAGCAAACAAACAAACAAACAAACTGAAGGCTCAAAGAAAGGAAAATGATCCTAACAGATTCACAGCAATTTCTTTTTTTCAGCTGAAAGCCTTTCTAAGCAACCAATTTTTGTTCAAATGTCAAAAGTGCTAAAGTGTTAGGGCTAGGTGACCAGAAGGGGTTTCTGCAGTGCTGGTACAACCACTAAAAAGGTCCTACTGCTTGATTCGATTACTCAGGCCTCAGGTGGCTGAAGAATGTGGAACAGTGATTTATATGATGAATGGAACGTGTGGGGAAGAACATATGGAAAAACCATATCCAAAAGTGACTGTTCAGATTGTTTTCCTTAGAAATCTCTAAGAAGCAGAACTCACTTTCCTGAATTATATTAAAATTATAGAAATTCCCCATATGTTTAGTCTTTCTGTAATGCAAATTGGCCCCAATTCTGAGGAGGCTAATCACATTTAAATGGTCTATTCTGGAGCAGGGCTGTTATTCTTTGACTGTACACTTTTTAGTAGCACAAAGGCAGTATTTTCCCCACACCATTTTTGACATACCTCCTTTTTACATCCTTGAAAATTGGTAGGGATTCTGCCCAAACCCCAGGTTGTGATTCGATGTTGATGCTCCTTGGGGGTGAGCCAAGAAAGAACCTTTGCTGATTTTGTCAAAAGTATTGACTTCAATGCTTCTTAAACGTTTCATCCATTCTACGACATTTCCAACAAATGTTTGAATGTTTCATATTTCATTCTCCTCCTGAACTGTTGGAGAATTTCCATACTTCTGTGAAGAACATTTGGCAAAATGAACCAGTTTTCTCACCCGTGACTTTCGGGTGCAACTATAGATCCAATTTTAATATTGCACTGCTTTAACATTGTTGAAGGAAACAATGGTCCTTACTCCAACTCAACAGTATATTGCTCTTTTAGTTCACTACTTCCTTTATCTATCCTCATGAGTATCCCTTGATCCATCATCACAGAGTTTCATTCAACAAAGTGAGTTGAAATTCTTAGAAAGTGGTTTTCTGATAAATTTTGGAGAATGTTGTTGATTGAACTCCTTCTGAACTGCTGGGGGATGTTAGTGCTCCCCGGCTCTGGAGAATAATTGGTAAAATATGTCCCCACCCATCTCTCTCTCTCTCTCTCTCTCTCTCTCTCTCTCTCTCTCTCTCTCATTTCACCATCCACAAATAGGCTTGGGAATTTTGGAAGGCCATTGCCACTTAGCCCTCATAGATGTGTACATTATGCCTTGAAATTTCTCTGTAGGTGAACTTTAACAGAAACCCACCATGACCATATCCTTTCCAGCTCGAGATCTGCCTCCAAATCGCTTACTTGTTCTCCCTGACCTGCCTTGGATATAAATGTTTGCAGGTGACATCTGGGGCACAGTAAGATCCCAACGTTATTCCCACTTCATTGCCTCCATCTATGTTCATTTGTCTGCTTTGCTTTTTCTTTATTCTACATGCCTGTCTGTTTCCCTTTTCCAAATCTGTCTGCTGTTTCCCTCTTGTCACCTGTCTCAGTTTCCTTTGCAAATATCCCTCAGCTCAGACCCTGGCTCAAAAGAACACTGCATCTAGATTGACCATCTTGCATGAAATTAATGGAGGCTTATTCTGAAGAGGTCCAGAACCTTGGGAGGTGAAAGATGCATGTGTGTGTGTGTTGTTCCATTCGCTGTTGTTTTCCAAAACTTCATTCATTTCATTCTTCATTCATTAACATTGCTTTTGTTTCCTTACAGTTTCCAGAGAGATAGGCGTGTTAGCCTGCTTCAGCAAAAGCAACAAGGAAACTTTTAGCACCATAAAGACTAACAGATTTATTATTGCATAATCTTTCATGGAAGTAGAGTTCACTTCATCAGATGTATGAAGGATAACACTTTTGCTCACTGCAGTGTGTTAATAGCCAGACTGAACTGCATTGGAATATCTTTTGTGCAAATGTTTGCAAACAATGGTCAAGTTAATGCCATATACATATGCATATATTTGTTTAATATATGTGCAAAACTTTATATATAGATATATATTTTATTCCATAGCAATGCCCATTTTAGATTTTGAAATATTCTCTGTGGAAAATGATAGCAAAAAATACAATAGCGTGTGTTATTTTTTTAAAAAAAATACTGTGGTTTTTTTAGGTTTTTATTATTATTATTTTCTTCCTTCCTTTCTTTTTTAAACCCAGTGGGATTCTGATACCAGGCATTCTGCTTGGCTGACATCCACTGGGAAAGCAATGACACCATCAAATATTTAAAGGTTTGAAAACCACAAGAACTACTGTATATAACCAGATTGGATCGACTTTTTAACTCTTTTGATTAATAATGAATAAAGCCTCGGATATGTGAATTGGTTGAGTGCTAACCTGTTAACAAAAGGAGTATAAGGGATGAATGCTAACATACCTCATGAGTTATTCCACTTAACACATTGTCCAAACAACGCACACGCACACAGAGAATAATCTTCCTCAATCTCATCTATTCCAGATTCCATTAATGATTGATGACTACCTAATGTTTCTCTGTATCTAGATATAGATATGTGTTTTGATCATCTGTCTTTCTGACACCAATATTTCCCCTGTTATCTGGGTCCCACTTGTCCAAAGAGTGAGGAAGGGATGACCAATTCAGCATCCAGGTTCCCTGACTTTTTATTTGGATGTCACTAAATATTTATAGACTGCACTCTGGGGCAGAAAAGGGGGAGCTGGTCATTTAATCTGACCCCCCAGCAAATGATAACACTCTTTCCTACCAAGTAATTTCTTTCAGTGCGCCAGTAGGATCCTGTAGAGAAATGAGGTAGGAAGGAGCAGGATGTGTAATACAGTTATGCTGTTTTTTGCCCAGCAAAATACAGAACAGCGTCAGAAAGCCCTTGGAGGACTACCACGGGCAGCTTAAAACATGTCTAAGGAAGAGCTGGGGTGAAATAAATTTGACTACATTTGTCTTTGCAACCTGCTGCAGAATATCTTTTGCACTGCATTCAGTTGTAAAGACTGCGGAGAGAATAATTGGGTGCACTCTTCCCACCATGGATCAAATCTATGCTTCCAGGTGTCATAAGAAAGCTGCAGAGATAGCACAGGATAGTGTGCACCCCAGAAATGATCTCTTTCAGCTTCTGCCTTTTAGAAGAAGGTACAGTACAGGGTTATAAAGACTAGGACTAGCTGCCTGAGAAACAGTTTCTACCCAAATGCAATTTTGGTTTTAAACGCAGTGTAAGGTAGTCTCTATGGGAGTATATTGTATTTAATTATGGGGTATCAGAGTTTTTAGGGAGCTAACCAGGCTGGGATAGCTGGGATAGCAGGCTTGTTGGTTTTGAATGTCTGATGTAGATTTTTCAATGTTGTTGTTCTGTATGGGACAATGACAATAAAGATTATCGTATCGTATTTGGAAAGTTTTCTTTTGCTCTTGTCAGGTTCGGGTGGCTGGAGGCTGAGCAGGTTAGAACATTAAGGAGAGCCCTCCTGGATCAGACCATGCAGTCCACTATCCTGTTCTCACAGTGGCCAACCATATGCCTGTGGGAAACCCACAAGCAGGAACTGAGCACAACAAACCTTGGTTAGATCAGAAACCCTGATTGTGCAGGGTTACTAGTTGCAGATAAGATCTGATCACAGTTAAAATCCACCTTCCCACCTTGGAGCTGGACACAGAATTGCTGAGAAAGGAGCCAGTGTTTGCAGGGATTGGGGGGGGGGACAGATTGGGGCCCGGCTTGCATGTACATGGGGACTGGGGGGAATTCATTTCAGCTTGCATTTAAAGGCTAATCAGCCAAATACACACTTTTGAAAATGACCTAAGAACCTAAGCGCAGCCACACATGGAAATTTGCACTCATTTGAATTTTGCCGCGTAAGGGGAACAAAATTGCATATACTGGGGTAAAGAATGCATAAAGTGTATATAGTATTTAACTAGCATACAAATTCATATTATTATTATTATTATTTACCTGCTCTTTACCTAAGGTCACAGAGCAATTTACAACGATTTAAAATGCCGTTTCAAATAGTTAAAAAACTTACAATAAAAAAATACAATCACAGAAGATTGGGGGGTCCTGAAAATGTACATCTCATATGTCAAAGCCCAGGAGAAATTGGGGGGAACTGCTTTGGAAAAATGTGTATATGAGACAAAATTATATTGCAACGTGTATATTAGGGGGGAGCAGTAAAATGCTGATGAATTTTCACAAGGACTTTTTTTGTTAAAAAGTAAATTGGAAATGCATGTGGGAATATGGAGAACTAAACTGGAGAGTGGAAAAATGAGGGAAACCAAAATGAGAGAAACTGAGAGAAACCAAAACTGACAGATTCACCCATCCCTTCACGCAAACCCCCTCCCCACTTTTAAGCCCACACACCTTCTTGTGAATGTCTGAAGAAGGCTTTATTTAACTTCATATTCCACTTCCCAGCCCACAAGGTCTCTCACAGTAACTCACCATCTTTTAAAAATAGCAAGATGAGAAGAAAAAAGAAAAGAAAAGAATGCAGAATTAAAATTAGCAATTACAGCCGTAAGAAAACAATGAAACAGAAGCCCTTAAAAAAGTAGCCCAACTAAAACCAGCCTGCCACCATCTGCAAGCAGG
The DNA here is from genome assembly GCF_964106645.2 of Podarcis pityusensis. Classification (NCBI taxonomy): domain Eukaryota; kingdom Metazoa; phylum Chordata; class Lepidosauria; order Squamata; family Lacertidae; genus Podarcis; species Podarcis pityusensis. The sequence goes on along the minus strand of NC_138028.1, from coordinate 18,744,812 downwards.
AAAAAATGTTTTCCTAAATGGGAAGGACATTTAACTGGGTTCCTAAAAACGAGAAATGAGATGGCCAGGATGGTTCCTCTAGGCCAGGCATCCCCAAACTCGGCCCTCCAGATGTTTTGGGACTACAACTCCCATCATCCCTAGCTAACAGGACCAGGGGTCAGGGATGATGGGAATCGTAGTCCCAAAACATCTGGAGAGCTGAGCTTGGGGATGCCTCCTCTAGGCAAAGCATTGCACTGATAAAATGTGGCTATTGCAAAAGTGAGAAAGTTCAGGGATGGTTGCTGGACCACAGATCCCAGCACTCTTGACCATGGACCAAGCAGGCTGGGGATGATGGGAGCTGGAGTGCAACAACATCTGAAGGGCCACAGATTCCCCCTCCCTGCTCTAGATCCAGTTGCCAGATGTTGGGTCTGCTAAGTGAAGTGAATAATGCAGAGTGACATAAACAGAGGTCTGTAAACTGATGATTGGTGTGGGAAACATGGTTCGAGAGTTTTGCTCCCTCTCTGAAAACACTAGAACCCAGGGTCATTCCATGAAGCCAACTGGTAGGAAATTCAGGCCAGCCAAATAGGAAGCATTTATTCTCCTAGTGGTGAAGCAATAAAACTGCTAGCTCACTTGCAAAGCTAAACAGGGTCCAGTCCAGTTTCAAACTGGATGGAGGACAACGTGTTGAGACACCTGGAAATTGAACTAGATGAACTTCCAGCTCTACAATTTTGTGATTCTATTATTCCGTGATAGTTCACTCATGGAATCTGCTGCCAGAAGATTGCCGGGGCTTCTAGCATAGGTGGCTTATAAAGGAAGTTGCATACATGGAGAATAACACTATCAATGGTTGCAAGTCATCACGGCCAGTAGCAGTAAGGGGGGCAACATTGGAGTTGTGTTGCTCTCCTGGCTCCCTAATCTGATTCTCCTGCTGTCATGCCAAGCTCCTTTGTACTTGTGAAGGGGAGCCTTCACAGTAAGGGGCAGAGAGAGGTAGCATTGGGAAGCTGGGGGAGCAGCACGGCCCCACCTGCACATCACTGGTCACTACAGATCAAGGCTAAATTCAGGTTCACATTAACTGTGCTTCTGAATATCAGTTGATGAGTAACAACACTGAGTGTTTGGGTTGTGGGCTTCCTAAAATGCATCTGGTTGGCCACTGTGGAAAACAAGATGTTGGGCAAGAGAGGACATTGGTCTGATCTATCAGCGCTCTTCATCTTGAATACTGTAGACACCATTGACCGCCCACGTGTTCTACATACTCACAATCCACCTTTCAGCCCAATCTAATCATCTTGCGGAAGAGGTTTCTGACAGTTCCTTCTTATAAGCTGCAGTTATTGCACCATGTTGCCATTTGAGACCCATATCCCTGTTTGCTGCCCTGGCAAAACAGCCCAGAATGGGCATCCTTTTCCATCCAGTTATCGCCCATATCATATTTGCTAAATTCCCACTGATGGCAAGAAAGAAGCCCCAGTCTAAATCCAACCTAATCAGAGGCTCAGACCAAGTTTTTCTCTCATTTTTTTCCTTCTTTTTTCATCAGGTTGTCTCAAGAACTGGTCTTTCCTATTACACTATCTTCAACTGTCATTAAAAAAGAGGGGGAGGGAAGGGGAGGCGAGGGAGGAAGGAGGGTGAAAAGCATATCAGCATTTGTTTTCTTTTCCATCTGGGATTATGTGACAAAATGATCTCCTGCCTCTAATCAATTATTTTTTTCCTTCCCTATCTTTTGCATTTTCCTGCAGAACCATTTGCAAGTATAAGCGAGAGATCCTTCAGAGATAATCTGGTGATTATTACAAATTCAACCTCGGACGCTGCAGGCATTAAAAGATGAAAATTGCCTAAAGTCCACTGTTGTACAACAAATCCATACCTCTGGACTCCTGTCCTGAGGTGAAAATGCAAACAGGAGAGATATTTAGAATCATTTTGACAGTTCATAAAATTAAGCAGGGATTAGGGAGCCTTTAAAAAAATGCCATAGGGTCCACACAATGTTAATCACATCTCCCTGCAACAGGTAAAGCCGCAACACACCACTCGGAACTGGAAGAAAAGAGAAAATTGTATACCCAAACTTTAGGCATGTGACTCACAGCAAAGCTGATTTAAATGCCTGAATTGTGAAATAGATTGTGGCAGAAGTGGGCAGAAGGGACACCAGGACCTACCGATGAATCTTGTCTACAAAAGCAACAACAACAAAATGACCTTTCCCACCTTTATGAGGCTGCTGAAATGAAGAGTGTTGGAGTGGAATTTTCTGTGACAGGATGGTGAGCTCAGCCCTTTCCTGGAACAGAGAACAAATTCCTTGGCTCAGAATGTGCTCAGAGGCATCCTCTTCTTTCATTCCAACTGTATGTCTTTTACATCTGGTTGGAAGATCTATGGGTTCCAGCTTAAAGAGGTCTGTCCACTCCTGGTTTATAGAATGCACTTATCTGCTATATGGACAGCTCCCATCAAGCAGTATCAGTGAGCAGGGGTGGTGCAGGCTGCAGTCCAACAATTCCCCACCCATGGAACATAGAGATATATACTATGTATAACAAGGGAGGAAAAGGTCTGCTGGAGTGGCACACTTGGGAGTGCAAGGACTAGATGTAGGAGAGCAAGACTGGTCAGTCAGTTGTCCCCATAATTCTCCATCTCCCTTTTCAGCCTTATTAGCACAAATGAGGGAGGACAATCCCTGGTAGGAAGCCATCCTGGTTTCTGATTTGATCCCAGAATGCCCCGCTTTTCCCTAGGATGTCCCTATTTTCATCAGAGAAATGGGAGAGTATGGAGTTGTGTGACCCCTGAGCTAAGGAGATGAGTAATGACACAACCTTTAGAAGGCATCTGAAGGCAGCCCTGTATAGGGAAGTTTTCAATGTTTAATGTTTAATGTTATATGTTGGAAGCAGCCCAGAGTGGCTGGGGCAACCCCATCAGATGGGCAGGGTCTAAATAATAAAATAATTATTATGGAAAAGGGTGTCCCTATTTCCATTGGAGAAATGTTGGAAGGTATGTGCTACATATCCTAGATACCAACTTGGAGGGTTGAGAAGCTAGTATATGGTTATTCTAAGTAGAAAGTGGGTTTGTGCAATTTAGGGGGAGGGAGAGGAGAGATGGGATGCTCAGAGCAAAGAGAGGGAAAGGGAAATCATATAAGGTAAGGAACTTGATGGCCATTTAAAAATTGCTCAGTGATGCCATCATGCCATCACAATTCAGTGCTTTGGAGTTGGTTTTGTTCCTCTGCCAAACTAATTTGGCTTTCCAAATTCCCAAAGATTGCAAGGGTCTCATCATCACCCAAATTATTGTCTTACATCATGTTATGATACAATAGATACCAAAAAAGACCCCCACAACCACCACGAGACCTGGGTTGACCACCACCTGCAGTTAGTTAAACAGCTGAAGTTCTGCAACCAGGCTACATATACACAAGATGAAGACAATGAGAATGTGGCTGATAACAAACTAAGCAAATACTAGCACCATAATGAACTATGTGCAAGAGTGGAGAAAAACCACACAGGATTCCATCTTTTTGGCACAGGAGCGGCACAGCTTCCTCCCTGTGCCATCAAAGGTAGGAAATGGTCTACATGATAGAAGCCTACACTGTGGCTCATGCCCATTCAAGTGTCACCCATTATTACATTACTCCAGAAGTGGGTAAAGAGGCTGCGCTAAAAACCCCAAACCACTCTTCAACAATTAGAATGGGCTGAGAAAGGTGAGAGTGATAAATAGGAAGTGAGATGTGACAACTTCCTCTTAAAGATACAGGCTCACTATATATCTCACTTGAGTTAATTCAACTAATTCAAAAAGGGCTAAAGTTAGGTGACTACTGTACTTCCACTCAGGGAAATTAAAAGGGACTGCTGCCATGAATGTGGGCAAGACAAGTTTTATGGGAGAGTTTCTTCTCAATTTTAATGGTCAATGAGAATAATATATCCAGCATCATTCTTAGGCCTTTAAGGAAATCCATCTGTGCTGTGAATAATTATTATTGCTGGGCAATTAGTAAACCATTAATCAAAGACTTACAAAAGTGCAAATAATATTTCTTTTACAACAGCAGAAATGTGAATTTATCTTTCTGGGCCATTTCTAAAAGCCTACTCAAATTGCCAATTAACAATTCATTCATGTGTACCATTGTCCCATGGGAGGGCTCCTCTAATTTGACAACTACGGTCTGCATCTGATGGATACAAAACCACCAAGGGATGAAAATCTTCATGGTGGAAGATCGTCATGGTTCCTGTGTGAGTAAAACAGTAGTGTATATTAGGGATGGGAAATTTGATTCAGTTCGCATTGAAAGATAAAACGATTTAATTCACACTTTCTAAAACAATACGTGAACTCAAACACAGCCATCTTCTGAAATTTGCACTTCTCTGAATTTTGCAGTGTAGTTCTCCCGCCAACTGAAGGTGTACAAAAACGCATAGACTAAGTATGTTTAAATGCATATATTAGTAAAAAATAGCATACAAAGGAGCAAATATCTTTGTAAAAATAAGAATATTAGGCTCAACCGCATACAAAGATTAGTTAATTAATCTTCTCTGGGGCTGGGGAACATTTTTCATCCCAAAGGGTGGATAGCCTTCTGAGAGATCTTCCAAGAGCTGCCTGACAGTGGTGGGTGGAGCCAGAGGCAAAATCAGGTAGAGTAATGGGTGCAAATTTTACCTTGCATACTCATGAAAAGTGAACCTGCCATCTGGTGCCACATAGTGTTCTGCAGGTACACAGGATTATGTTCTTGAATCAAAACAGACCACAACTTTGTTTATTACAAATGTAAGTGATCTGGCATTGGGTGATTCTCCACTCAGTCAGCCCATCACTGATTGCTGGTCAATTCTAGGAAAGGGTTGCCCTATGACTTACATCAAATAGGTGCAGCCCACCGGCATCTCTGCCCTGGGGAGTGCTATGGCCCTCAGCTCCCGTCTGGGCTTATGGACGAAGCACATCCTCTTGGATCCTTTTAACAGGATCCCCCAAATCCAGGAGGGGGAAGGCAAGTCATAAAACTCCACCACCTAATAACTTACTACGAATCATACCCAATTCCTAACTGCCCAAGTTATGACGATTGCTATGAGGGAGGCAAAAACCTTGAGACCTGCCAGTCTGTCTGGAGATAAAATTCTTTCCTGGCTCCAGATACAGTGACTGAAACATTCCACAGCAAGGTCATGACTGAAGCATAACAAGGAAACTATGAAACTGAGGATTGGGTGGAATACAGAAATGCCAACTGTGGTGCCAGGTGAGGAGGTGGTTCTCTTTTATTTCAGTGGAGAGGACCCAAGTGGGAATCACATGAGGCTTTGACCCAGCTCTGTCCCCCCATGCCTCCTGAAAACAACCCGCAACTGTTTGCCATGTGGGCGGGAAATTTGGATTCTTAATGGCTGAGGGGAGAGGAGAACATCTCCTGGTGTTCTTTGAGAGGGTCCAAAATGGCCTGGCACTGGCGTCTAGCCACGCAGCGCTGCAACTGCCACTGTACAGTTGGCTAGTTTCTACAAACACTCACACTTTCCTTTGTATCTTTCATCCAGACAAGAAAGATGCATTGTGGATACGTTCCAGTCAGCAAAAAAAATGAAGTGTGAGCAGGCTCATCTTACCCATAGGCACTAGGGGTGCAGGGCACCCAGGCGCCAGGCCAAGAGTCCAGGGCCCGAGAGTTGAGCCCGCCCACCCATCAGTCACAGCTCCACTGTGGGCTCTTCTGCTGCTGGTGGCTCTGTGCTGCGAGTTTGGGGGCGACCGAGCCAGCGAGACACTGTGGCGGCCAGCCAGCTCTGCCCTCCTGCGCGCGTGGGACTGGGCAACCTGGGGGGTGGCACCAGGCGGATCTTTGCACCCCAACACCGCATATGCTTAAGACAGCCCTGGGTGTGAGGCAGGGCCAGTGAAGGGTGTGGTCTGGGGAGAATTTCAAAGGCCCAACAAAGAGTTATGGAGCAAAGATATGGTGAATCTAGCTGACGAAGATATGGTCAATCTAGCTATTGCATCATTGTAAAATTTGATATATGTGAAAATGGACTCAAGGCATGAACTTCTTTTACTGCAGTAGTGGCTGGGTGAAAGAGAAGCTGTGACACCATTAGGGCTCAGTGGGTGCTCAGTGTATAAACCAGATTGATGCACTGGGCTGACACAGGGAGGGTATATGGAAAATAAACTGCCCAATCATTCTGGACATAACAACTTCCTTGCTCTGGATGATATACTGTAAAGCTTGTAGTGGCAACTTCAAAGGTAGTCAATCAAACTGCCAGCAGCAGGGGCTGTCGAAATTAGGAGGTGAGCGGGATATGGCAGGGAACAAAAGCTGCTCTTTGTAGATAGTTTCCTCATACTCATCCCTCTCTTTGTTTAATTTATATCCTTGTCATTATGACTTTTATGAAACTGCCTTACTTCCATCTGGGCAGCAGGTTTATGGAGCAATTAACAGGACAATCAAAAAGGTCTCCTTCAATAATAGCCAGAGGTCTCCATTGTAGTTGAGATGAAAAAGAAGGTGGTTTTGACTTCTGTGCAACTGGATGGTGAGGGGTGAGAGGTGACCAAAGAGCGAAAGAGAGAGAGAAGAAATCTTAGTTTTCCAAAGAAAAATGATGAGCCTCTGAACAATTAATCAATTCCATCCAACAGTATATTGATGTTATTAACAACATAAGAGTTGATGCACCAACTGATGGCAAAGAAAAAGACTGAAATCAGTTAAATGTTCCTGTTGGAATTACATGCAGAAGGCTTGTTGTTAATGGCATGTCCACACTGACAAACGCCAAATTCAACCACAAGGACTTAAAAATATCTTTGCTGGTCAGGACAAAGGCCTATCTAGTCCAGCATTCTGTTCTCACAGTGATGCCTACAAGAAGCCCACAAGAAGGGTTATGAGTATGAAATATACTCGGAGTCGAGTGTGGATTTCATGCTCTTTATTCAGCTCATAGTAGTGAGGAATGAAAGTTCTCCCAAAATATCTGCTTTATATACATTATTTACACAATGGGTCACACGTGATTGGCTAATTCTGGGATTCTCCTGTAAGCCAATCAGGTTGTGGATTCACTTCCACCTGAAGCTGGATTGGGTGGCTCCTGCGGACCAATCAGACTGCTGCATTCTGGACCCTATTGTTCTAGGACCAATCAGGCTGCTGCATTCTGAATCCTATTGTTCTAGGACCAATCAGACTGCTGCTTTTTGGATCCTATTCAACTCAGTACATAACAGAGTACAACAGCCCTCTCCACAAAACATCTGAAGGGCACAAGGGTGTTGAAAGCTGACAGAACCTCTAGGACTAAATCTGAGCAAGGACCCCCGGACCCCCAACCTTGCTCTGACAAATGAAACTATTCTGTTCAAGGAACTCACATGAGCGAAAGCCTTGACATGGGGCTGAACTAGGGTAAGAGCTCTTAGGCTACCTGTAAATGGGATTTCAGTTTCAGCTCCAATTAATTATTCAGCAGGACCATTAAAGACTGAGGTTTGGTTACAGCAGCAACTAAAACAATAATCTCGACAAATGTAAAGTAGTAGATATGATGATGAAAACCCCACAACTCACTGCAAAATTAATATTGCAACCAAATACCACAACCATGATCTACTCCTGACCACTTTATCCCAGTGCATGCATTTTTATACATATTGCTCAGCGGGCGAACGTTTCAACATTCGGAGAAGTGAAAATTTCAACAGAGGACTGCATTTTGGTTTGCATATTGTTACAGAAAGTGCAAAATGGATAGGTCTCCCTTTAAGTGCAAAGCAAATCTAATTCCTCGCCCATCCCTACATATGAGTTTTTGCACATAGCAATATATGGTTGCCTCTTTATCAAGAAGCTTAGACACCTATAAGAGATGCCTCCCAGGAGCAACCATGTCAGAGAGGTGAAAGGTAGGTGAATTCATCACCAACTTTTCAAGGTATCATAGAATTGGAAGGGACACCAAGCGTCATCTGGTCCAACCCCCTGCAATGCAGGAATCTTGCTAAAGCATCCATGACAGGTGACCATCCAACCTCTGCTTAAAAACCTCCAGGAAGCAGTGTCCACAACCTCCTGAGGGAGACAGCTCCACTGTCGAACAGCTATTTTGCCTGGAGGAAAGTTTCGAATTGAATGTGGACATCCTGTTTGGGCAAACATTCACTTGGAACATAGGAAGAAGCCTTATCCTGAGTCAGACCATTGGTTCGTCCAGCTAAGCACCATCCATGTTGACTTTCCTCAGTGTTTTGGATAAGGTGGCGCCTGCCCTGTGGAGCGCCCTCCCACCAGATGTCAAGGAAATAAACAACTACAGTGGTACCTCGGGTTACATACGCTTCAGGTTGCAGACTCCGCTAAACCAGAAATAGTACCTCAGGTTAAGAACTTTGCTTCAGGATGAGAACAGAAATTGTGTGGTGGTAGCACGGCGGTAGAGCTAACCCCATTAGCTAAAGTGGTGCTTCAGGTTAAGAACAGTTTCAGGTTAAGAACGAACCTCTGGAATGAATTAAGTTCTTAACCGGAGGTACCACTGTATCTGACTTTTAGAAGACATCTGAAGGCAGCCCTGTGTGGGGAAGTTTTTAATGTTTGATCTTTTATTATGTTTTTAACATCCTGTTGGACACAGAAGAAGAAGAAGAAGAAGAAGAAGAAGAAGAAGAAGAGTTTGGATTTGATATCCCGCCTTTCACTCCCTTTAAGGAGTCTCAAAGCGGCTAACATTCTCCTTTCCCTTCCTCCCCCACAACAAACACTCTGTGAGGTGAGTGTGGCTGAGAGACTTCAAAGAAGTGTGACTGGCCCAAGGTCACCCAGCAGCTGCATGTGGAGGAGCGGAGACGCGAACCCGGTTCACCAGATTATGAGACTACCGCTCTTAACCACTACACCACACTGGCTCTCTTCTCCACACTGGCTCTCTTCTTCTTCACAGAGTGGCTGGGGAAGTCCGGCCAGATGGGTGGGGTATAAGTAATAAATTATTATTATTATTATTATTATTATTATTATCCTTCCTTTCTTGGAAATGTTGGGGATTGAACCTAGGACCTTCTAGGACCTTTAAAAGCTTGTTTCTAGTGGGCTTCAGATGACCTGCCACCACCCCACCTCCCAAAAGAGAAGTGTGAAGGGAGTCGTGAAGCCTCATGGGGTAGATGCACCTCTGTTGTGCACTGCAGTTTTGTTCCCTAGCTGTCTCTTCATCCAGCTTCTGGAGGGACTCTACATGAGAAAACGAGAGAGGATCCACATGCCATGCAAAGGGAGACACTGAACCAATCACAGCATGCAGTGGCATGGCAGAGAAAGCTCATGTGACCTTGCAAACCCTCATTCACTCTTCCTTAATGCACAGAGGGGGTTGTCTGAACCCACTTCCTTGCACATCTTTTCTCAGGGGATGAAACTTACATGAAGAAACCAGAGCTGAAAATGTGGGCGAGAAAGTTAGCTGGGCCCTTAATGAAAACCCACAAGCCCTATTCCCCGACTCTCCCCACCTCTAGCCAAATCGTGACTCCCCATAGCCTCCTAAACAACAAAATCTAGGCATATATATCAAAAGTGCACGCTGTACCTTCTGTAGCACAGGAAAGAATAGACCAACAAAATTCAGTTTTGTAGGTGGAAGAGTAAATCACCAATCTGGTTATTCATAAATAAGCACCCTCTTCAATCATTCAGTCAGAAAATATTTTCCTCTTTCATCCCTCTCCTGCTCCCCGCCTTCCACGTGCCATCATTTCCTCATGTCTCACATTCCTTTCATTGTGCTGTGTGGTTTTTTTCTCCCTTGCCCAGTTACTTGGTGTGTGCTTTCTCCACCGTTCCCAATTTCCCATGCTCTACTGGCTTGGATTTGAGTGGCAGCTAGGAGTCTGTAAGCAGGTGTTGTGGAAGTGAAGCGTGCTATTCAGCCAGTACATTAGGTAAAGTAACATCCCCTTGGGAATGCTAATGCTTAAAACTGCATCAGCCCCAACTGTTCCTCAGAGGAGAGGAAGGGGACAGTCCTGACCTACTCGGACCAGATGTTTTGGAAGCCTGCCCGTTTTTAGCAGACATAATTGCTGTTAATTTATCAAAAGTGTAATAAGTATCAAGGAAGCAGCCTGCTTGGTTGAAAGAGAGAGGGCTGAAAAAGAGGCAATTAGCAGTGCAGAACGCAGCCTGCATGTACGGGCAATATCTTGTTATGTGTCTTTGATGCCATGAAATATCTCAGCTAATGTAACATCCATGAAAGGGGAGGGCTGGCTGGAGCCTGGAGGAAGGAATGGCCATCGCTCATTGGTAAATATTCAGTGCTCAGGTGGGTCTGCTATACTTGGTTGAAACTGGGGCACAGGAAAGAAGCAGGAATGTAAGGTGAAATTTGAAGGCCATTCTGAGGTCATAGGAATGTAGAAAGCTCCTTTGTCTTGAGTTTGGCCATGGTGCATCTAGCTTAGTAATGTCTACACTGATTGGCAGTGGCTCTCCAGAATATCACAAAGGGGACACTCCCAGGCCTACATAGAGATACCGAGGATTGAACCTGTGACTTTCTGCATGCAAAACAAATGCTCTACCACTGAGCTGTCGCTCTTCCCCATAGCACTTCCTGCAGGTTGCTCAAAACTTAAATCTGCAACTGCGTGTGTTCGGCCTGCGAGTTACAGCTCTTTCCCAAGATGGTGATGTTGATGTTGCCTGCATCATCCTTAGCTGGCAAGGGTATGGGAACAGAACAGCATGCCCCCATTTAAAACAACTGCCCAGGTGCTTCCACCTATTTCCTTGCTATTGTAGCTGCATCTGTTTGCCATGTAGCCATCAGTCTCCCCAAGGAAGAGGAAATAGAGTCAGACTCGGTCAGTAGGGTTATCCAACTTTCCAAAGTCCTGTCTCTTAGGGCATTTTGGGTTTGATGGGAAAGACCACTTACCATGAATTGAGCCTGGAGAAAGCCTTAACAGCTATTGTGATTGGGGGAAAATGTTTTCCAAAATATGAATGCTCCATTTTCTTGTTCTTCATGTTCTCTCTCTCTCTCTCTCTCTCTCTCTCTCTCACACACACACACACACACACACAATTTGTATTCATAGCCACTTAAAGGAATGAGAGCAGCTTGCCAATTTTTCCAACTTAAAAAAATAATAATCAGACGTGTTCAAAATAGAAGTGTTTGTTCTTATTATCATTTCAAAGCACTGGGATGACTGTCAACTGATGTTCAGCCGAGATCCACAGGGTTCCTGCCAGTGGAACTGAGACAAGGTTGGCCCAGGACATTTGCAGTCTTCAGCAGCTGCATCATACAAGCTGAGTTTTGCTTCATGCAAAACTACATGTGATGGAAACTTGAAGTTGTGGTAGTGGTGTTCCAAGGGCAAAAACACTCATGGTTAAGAAGAGAGTCAGCGAGGGTCTGGAGAAACCTGGAGGGTCTGGATAAACCTCTGAGGCCTGGTATGCTTCATTAAACCCCTAGGACTGAAATTCCCCATCCCTACTGTCAGTAGTGCATTGGCAGATGTCTGCTGCATGATTATGCTTATTTTTTTGCACAATAAAGTTGGACTGCTTTAATCCATGGACCACATCAGAATAAAACAAAACACAGAAGACTCAATTACTGTTCATACCTAAAAATGACCGCGTGCGCTGCATCAGGAAAATTTTCGGCCTCACATGTTAGGACAGAGTCTCACAGAAAGATGTGCCCACATTCTCAGCATGTTCACACTCCTGTCACAGTGACATCATGTCCACAGAATGGAAGATGGTAGGATCTCCAAGGACGTGCTCTATGGGGAGCTGGCTTCAGGCACCAGGCCCATTGGCAGACCAGCTCGGTGTTACAAAGATGTCTATAGACGTCTCATGAAGGCTGGTAACATGAACCCTGCAATGTGGGAATAGCTTGCAGATGATTGCAGTGCCTGGAGAGAGACAGTCAAGTCATGTATCCACAGCAGTGACCAGAGGAGGAATGACCATTGGGAGGTGGGCCGAGAGAAGAAGCACCATGGTGCATCTACAGCAGCACAACTGGACGCCTTCATCTGCCCCAGCTGCAACAAAACATGTCTTTTTCATATCGGTCTCTACAGCCATGACAGGCGCTTGCAACCTTCCAACATTTTACCCCCAATGCCACACTCCTACAAAGTCTCACAAGGCAAACAGATGCCCACAACAATATGAATGAAGCTTTCCTCATAAAACAGGTAAACATTATTATAACCAAAATAAATGACATTTGGAAATGATTTCAAAGCATACCAAAAGCATGGCCGTGAGAATAAACTACCATGAAATCACTGATAAATAGTGACATTTGTGATGGTTTAAATAAAATAAACAAACAATTACGTAAATGAAATAAACTCACTGGTGATCTGAATATAAGGTCAGGTTTCCCTCTCAAATATATTTGCCTGTTGGGAAATTGGAGTTGACCATGAACTTCTCTTCTAGACTTTGCACATCCTGAATTTGCTCAGCAAGAGAAATCCAGGAGTTTATACCTCCTATTCGCTGATTCCCCCCATTTAGATTCTCTTTGGATGGGATTCCCAGGGAAATTCACATTTTGCTGTGAACTTCTGCCCTGAATTCCATTGCAAAATAGAAGGTGGGATATAACACAAAAATGCAAAATCACATATAAAATATACTGAATATGTTATGAAAAAATCGGCCTGCAATCTGCCTTCCCTTGTCATTTAACAGGACCCTGTTCTGGAAAAAAAACTTATCATTTTAGAGAAATTGAAGCACTTTGGCATTGTGACATCATTGAGCAGTTCATTTATCGATGAGCTTGCTCTTTATTGTGATAACATGAAGCACCAATTTGTTTCTTTACTCCAAAGAAGAGGAAGGATCTGTGATTTGAAGAAGACATTCCTTCTTTAACTGCTGCCTTTGCTACATCCAGTGCATCGCTGTGCATACAAAACATCCCATATGGCTGAAGTGAGCTGGAGGGGTTGCTACTAACCATATTTGAAAAAGCAGATGTTACTAATCTTCAAAATATTACACAAATGATGTCATCCTTGATTGACAATGGTCGGGGTTCATCAATCCCTTTCAGGGATATTTCTCTCTCTCTCTCCGTCTCTCCCTCCTCCCTCCTAATAATACTTAAGTGAAAGCACCCCCCCCCCTTTAAACAGAGCTTGGCTCCAGAAGGGCAGCCCATTATTAGCACAGAATTCACTCGCAAAAAATGACATATCCTGCAGGGGGACACAAACATCTGTCTGTGCGAAGCATCTGAAAGGGCTCCTTCATAAATGGGCAAAAAGAAAGGATTTCCTATTGTTTTGTTAGCAGCATCCACTATTCATAGGGTTCAATGCAGATTCCTTTGCACAATTTGGCAGCAGCAAGACTACATTTTGGGGAGAAGCTAAGCTGTTTCTTAAATGTGCACCGCTTCTCTAAATTCCTTTGAGTAACACAGTAAACAAGGGATGGAGAATTTTTCTGTTGTGAACCACCTTGGGATCTTCAAATGAAGGGCAATATACAAAATCAATAATAATAATGTGGCCTTCTGGATGTTGTTGGACTATAACTCCCATCATTCCTAACCATCGACTACACTGACTGCAGCAGATGGGAGTTGGAATCCAACTCTGGAGATCTGCAGATTCCTCGTTCCTGTAGTAAATTGTTACTTTGTGTGGATAAGTGCAATTTGTGAAGTTGCTTTGGAAGGATAATTATATCACAATGAGTTAAAAACAATGGGCGGAATCCTATTTGTGCCCCTTTGATCAAGTTGAAGCTGAAAAGAGGAGATTGGAAACATCCAATTCCTGTTTTAAAACAACTGTAATTTATCATTCCATCCACTTCGGGGACTCTGGTTTATTCTAAACTCTGGTTTGTTGAAGTAAGTCATGATCACAAACCATAGTTTAATCACAATCGCCTGGTTTGGGTATAAAATTAAATCATAGTATAAGCCTCCTCTTTCCTCTTCCAACTAAATGCAGTTTGTCATTTCAGCTGAACTGGGAACTCTCAACTAGATTTTAACTACGGTTTATCCCCAAAAGCCAGGTTCAGAAACCATTGTCTGGATTTGCCTTGTCTGGACTTAACGTATCCAAAGTTAGTCCAAGTTTGGATGAAATGCCAAACTACAGTTGCACCTTGGTAGTCAAAAGGCTTGGTTCCCAAACAAATCGGTTCCTGAACACTGCAAACCTGGAAGTGAGTGTTCTGGTTTGCAAACGTTTTTCAGAAGTGGCTCCCGGAACGGATTAAGTTCAAGAACCAAGGTACTACTGTAGTTCGTTTAAAACACATTTAAGGCTTGTTCTTGTAGCACTAAATTATGGTTTAGTGTTATACAGCATGCAAACAGCCTGATGTTATGAGGTAAAAAAGCAAATGAGGGCCACAGATTACACACCTCCAAAAATGATACAGAAAGGTTTTGATGACTCAAGTCAAACAAGTGGCAGTTTGTTCATTAACAACAATTTCCAGGAAGGCTAGAAATGGAGGAGGACATTACAGAATAAGCTTCAGTAGTTTTGTATGCATTCTCTTCTTCCAGGGTAGCTATTTTTGGCTGGTCCTTAGTGGTACATTTGGGGATAAGAAAATTTGCTGGGACCATGACATTTCCCTGCAGGTAGCCCTGGGGAAGATCTGTGAGTAAGAAGCCTAAAGCATGGCTATTAAATCAAACTTGTTTATGTTGGAGGCAGCAAAGAAAAGAGTAAGCGTGCTGAAACAGTGCCATGAAAACTCGGCTCGAATGTTAGGTTGATGGTGATCATCATTGTCAGGAAAGTTGACTAACCACTTGTGCTCTTTGGGTGTGGGTTTGTTTTAAGAATTAAAATGCATTAGTCCGACGAAATCTGTGCATTCCACCAGACTCTACCAGCTGCAGCTAACCCAAGAAGCGCTGTGAACTGCCAATCATGATACCTGAGTGCCACCATCATTGGGCAGTTCCTAGGGAGGGGGTGCAAGTGTGAGCTGAGTCTGCACGGATGAATGAGCGGTGGAGGTATTTGTTGCAATTCAGCTGTCAGGCCCCTTTGATAATGACCTTGAAACAGGCTTCTCTAGCCAGAGGTTTTCACAGCTCCCCAAATCAAACAGATGTAAGGGATATGCACAAGTCACGACACACGTGCATTTTGTAAATACATGAATGGGATAACCAGATTGTACTTTTAGACATGCCGCTTGCCCAGTGCCAATATGGGCATGCTACCTGGCAACCATGCATTCTAGGCCTGTTCCACTCGAGCAGGTGCCATAGCCCGGTGCAACCATTGGGCAGACGGAGGCAAGCACCTTAGGTGGCAGAAGCTGAAGGGCAGTGGCACCACCACCTCTGTGGCTGTTCCCCTCTGTTGGAGGGCAGGAGCACAGTGCCCTGCACCCCCTAAGCTAGCCAGCAACCCACTGGTGTGTTTGGGGATGCTGGTATTGAAGTACCAGTGTTGAAGTGTGAGTCAGCTCTCAGAATTCCTACTTGCAGAGAGTAGCCATATGCTTGTAAATCTGTACATGCAGAGGCTCATTTTAACAGTAATACGGAATACATGGCTGCAATAGGAAAATGGGCAACGGTTGTGTTGGCACTGGAGACTTGACTTGTGTTGATTTTGCTTTATTCTCATTCAAAGAAGAGAATAATGGGTTACTAGATTTCTGTGAGGGGGTGTTACACTGGGATTTAAGAACAAGCATCTTTTTTGTCCAATTTACTGCCATTGCTTCTCCTGTCTTTGACTCCATTCCCACCTCAGCTGTTTATTACTACTACTACTACGACTGCATCATATCCTCGTCCTCCTTGCAATGATGACCTGGGATTTGGAAGCATGCTGGATCCCATCCCAGCCCCTTGCCCCAAACACTCTCAGTTCTGGCCTGCATCTTTGACATAGGATAGCCCTGACTCTGCAGTACAGATGGATCAGTCCTTTTCCAATTCTTGCCATTTTCAAAGGCCTCAGCTTTAGAATTCAGAAGACATGCCAGAAAAAGGAAAAGAGACAGGTAGGAAGGAGGGGAGAGAAAGCAATTTCTAGAAATCTTGTGCAATTTTGAAGTTAAACATATTTTATATACAGTTTTAACATTAATTGTATTAAAGTACACATTTCTAAATATATTCTATTTCAAAGGGTTTTTATACTTTTGCGTGTGCTAAGCGCTGCGTTGCAACACTCAGAAAAGTGCAAAATCTGATACGGTAGCTCTATTCATGACTGCGGATTAGTTTGGGAGGTCCGGATCAGGCCAGTATGTATCAGATTCCTCAAGCGTTGCTGATCATCAGCATCTTGGGTCCCTAGTGACACCTCAGAAGCATGAGTTGATCCAAAGGACAGCTCTAAGGTATATCTGATTCTTGTCACCAAATTGTCTTTGGTTTGATAGTCCAGCACCCTTGATCCTCCACCCAAGAAATTTAGGAGACAGATCACTGGAAGAGACATTCCCATTCTCTCGGCATCAGAAACCAAGCAGATTGTTACAAGTACGGGTGGGTGTATACCTTTCTGTGCTGTCACTGCCTTCAGCCTCTAGGGTGCTGCGTGAATGGATCATTGCACTGAATGTGTCATTTCCCTTTAGAATTTGCCTGCACACCACCAACAGTGAAAAGGCATGCTTGTTTTCTTTTTGCCCACATTTACACGTGTGTCAAAGGAGGTACTGCTAAGCCAGAACACATGCTAATGCAGTATGCTCCTTGGTTGGTCTTTTTCCCTCTTTCTCTCTCTCTCTCTTTCTTGAAAACAAACAGAAACAGAAAGAGTAACATCAAAAATGGCGACTGGTCACCAGGTTTGCCTGCATCTTTTTGTAAGCCTGCAAAAGCTCCGTGCTGAACAGATAGTTACTGTGCACACCTTTAGACTAAAGGTTTACCATAGATTAAAGTCTTGTTTGCTTATTATTTATGTATTGAAAGGTGTTTAAAATAAAATAAAATCCCAGTCTTGAGGTGGGGGGAAGGCGCTTAGAGCAAGCTTACAAACACCAAACAGCCCTTGGCCTCAGGTTTACAATTTAAAAGACATGACACGAAAGGAAAAGAAACTGGCAGGCAGGAGGGGGAAAGCAAACCCAGGAACAAGTTTTTACAGAGTTCTTCTAAACAACTGTCAGTAATGAGAAGAGTACGAGGAGAAGAGGAAGCCAAAGCTGCCATCTTTGAGCGAAGCTGATGGAGAGGTCCACGTTCCTGCTCCTCTAGCCTGACGGTAGGACTGCTGATGGGAGGAGCCTAAGGGAGGAGCCTTATGGTAGAGCCAATGGAAAGGCTCCATGGTCCTGTCTCTCACCTGCTTACATACCAAGATGGAACAGCTTCTTATTTTAATAGCTTGTTGCTTTCAGTCTGAAGACTTGGTCTTCAGACGTGCTCACTAGATAAATTCACAAAGCACTGGTCTACAAATGGCTGTTATCTATTACATTTATAGAATCTCCAAGGTCAGAGGCAATATTCCACTCAAGGTCAGTTACTGCAGAGTGGGGGTGGCAATGACTCATTTTATTTATTTATTTTGACAATTTATATACGGGGCGTTTGCTTGTTTTTGAAAACTTAACACTGTGGATTCATTTATGATGACATGAATGCACACCATTAGTTCCAAGATCTGCTGAGAATGTGCTCAACATTCTTCCCACTACCACATATGCTGGATTCTGATCCCATTCCTCTTGCTTCTACACATTTTACCTGACAGCTGCATTTGCTTCAGTTACCTTGATGCTCCACCAGTGCTTCCCCCAGCAAACGCGTGAAAAGTGTGTCCCCTAAACACTAGTCTACACAGTGTTCCCATAGCAAATATAATAGCTCCATGGAGTGTGGAGTATCCCTTTATCAGTCTTCATCTAAGATCTACCTTTCATCCCAGCTGGTAACAAGGAGGGCACTTTTTATCTTTTAAAAATAGGTTTTTTTTAATAGAAGGTGAGAATGCTAAGCATGTATGAAGGAGCTTTCCAGATCTAAATGCAATATTAAAAGCAGATCTCTGTCAATGGACTCAGCTAGTTCTTTTTTTAAAAAAACCACCAGAAAAAAATTCTGCTTGTATCTAATTTTACTTCCCAACTGTATGTATAAATATCAGAATACAGGGAGCATGATCTAAAAATCTTTTCCCAGGTAGTGCAAGTTATTAAAACTCCATATCTGAAGACGTAAAGAAAAAGCAACCCCGCTGTGGATTCTTTAATTGTGTTTTTCAGCAAACTGATTTAAAGTTCCCTGGGGCACATATAGTGTAGGATTGTGACATATCACACCAGGTTAAGTCAAACTCAAAATGTTATGTGATATGACAAGATGTAAAGCACATGATTAACGCATCCACTGGGAAGCTTGCCTTTATGAAATTTATGTAGCAAAGAAGCTCTGAACTCTCTGAAATAAACATGGATTATTATTTTTTTAAGGGACAGGGAAGGAGAAAGGAAAGGCTAGACTAGGTCACAGTCCCCAACTTGGCTGCAGGCCATCCAAATGCCAGCTCTTCCAGAACTGTGCCAGCCAGCTAGGAGAATATAATATGGTACATGTGCCACTTAGGTGAGAGTCAATGTGGTATGCATCTTTTAAAAAATATTAATAATAGAGCTGCCACTTGATTAAGCAAACTAGTCTGATACATTTGCACTCACCTTTCATTCAAGAAATTCAAAATGCATATAGGCTTCTCTCCCACCTCCCATTTCTATCCTAACAAGAAAACCAGTACAGTAGGCCGACATATATTTGTTGGTTTGCTTAAATTTTATCCTGCCCTTCCTCTCAAAGGAGTTCACTGTTTTATCAGCAGCAATCAGCAACATAATTGAAAATAAATTGAAAATTCCATCAAGATATGAACGACAGATAAAAACATCTAAAACAATAACATATTCTCATAGCTCATTATTTCAAGTCGTCAGAAACAGTATATTTCAGTCCTCAAAAGCCTTGTTAAGTCCTTTTGGAAAGTAATAATGAGGGAGATGGTTGCACCTCACCAGGATGAGAATTCCGAAAATGGGGAGCCACCACTGAGAAGGCCCTGTCCTGAGTCAACACCAACCAGGCAGCCTCCCTTGCCAAGCCGGCTAAGTTGAAAGATAGTGATCAGCACAAAATCACCCCGTCATATTCATGACAGATTTGAACCTCGATCTTCCTGGAGCTACTCTAATTCTCCAACCATTACATCACAATGACTCTGAATGGACCCTCCAGAAAGCTGTGGGGAATGCCACTGGGGGCTGTAGGTGGTGGGGACACCTCACTTTTCCAACCATGAGATTTTTCTGTTGGATCAAAAGCCTTTCATAGTTGGTCTAGACCTAGCCTAGTGGGTGGTAGAGATATGGAATTGAAGAAATATACAGTAAAGGAGAAAGTAGGATGGGAGCAACATCTCATTTAGGGCCTACTGACCCATCGTGAATTTCCTCATATCTCCTATCAAGCTCTTAAGAGTGCAGCCTCTCTTGCTATGTTGATTTCACAGTTCAGTATAAACTTGTCATCCTTTCTCACGTCTCTCACTCAGGCATTGAGTAAAAGAAAGGAATTTAAATTTATATTTGCTTTTTTAAAACAAAGATTTGCAGTAATCAAAAATGAGCAGTCAAGTCCATATGGTTCTCCCCACTTCAACAAAGAGACTAGGATTTTAATTGAAGAGCACAGATCAAATAATCAGGTTAAAAAGGAGGTCATTTATTTCTATTTGGAAAAAAGAGTTATGCATTCAAACGGTTTTTTAAATTCACAATAGGAAACAGTTTTAGGCTGAATTCCTAGCCCCATTTACCTTCAGTAAGCTGTACAGAATTCAACGGCAAATATTTCTGAGTTGACATGGTCAGACTTTCAGTTTGGGAATTTATAGGCTGCAACAAAAAGCACTTCAGAAACAAGGAAAGTGAATAGGAATTTGAATATATCAATGAAAAGCAATTTATGTATCTATTTATGTATAATGTGTGCATGGTTTTTTTGGGTTTTTAAAAATCATTATAGAGAACTAAGCTGAAGCTAGAGTCCATGTCACAATGGGGATCAGATGGGCAGATGGAATGAAACTGGCTTGATAGTCTGTTATCAACAGATTCCCCCAACATCACTATACTGAATAATCAGAAGATGCAATATCCTCACAACAAAAGCATTATCTTCAAGGAATACATAGTGTGCGATGAATTAGAAACAAATGCCATTTATTGCACAGAAATTTATTAGGACATCTGGTCCATTGCATTAAGTATACCATGTGTTGTTATCTGCTTGTGTGGGGCCCTTTTATTATCAGTCTTTTCTCTTCTGAAGTAGCAAGAATTACAGTCATACCTCGGGCTGAAGTAGCTTCGGGATAAGTATTTTCAGGTTGCACACGGCAGCGACCCGGAAGTAATGAAGCGTGTTACTTCCGGGTTTCGCAGCTTGCGCATGCGCAGACGGTCAAAATGGTAGCGGTGAGTCGCAACCCGCGCACGCGCAGATGCGCAGACGCGGGTTGCGTTCGCTTCTGGATGCAAACGGGGCTCCAGAACGGATCCCGTTCGCATCCAGAGGTACCACTGTACTATGAATAACATACAGGACACACACCGGATGCCCATGCCTAAACTGCCCTGTATTATTGATGAAATTTATTTTCTGTGACATGGGGCAGGAGCTTTCTCCTTAACAGCACTATTTTTCCCTCAGAAAGGAGACAAATTCTACAATACTTTCTGGATAATGAGGTCAGGAATTTGTTATCACCCCATTTGTCAATGTTTTATATATATAAGGTAAAGGTAAAGGGACCCCTGACCATTAGGTCCAGTCGTGACCAGCTCTGGGGTTGCGGCGCTCATCTCGCTTTATTGACCGAGGGAGCCGGCGTACAGCTTCTGGGTCATGTGCCCAGCATGACTAAGCCACTTCTAGCGAACCAGAGCAGCGCACGGAAACACCATTTACCTTCCCACCGGAGCGGTACCTATTTATCTACTTGTACTTTGATGTGCTTTCGAACTGCTAGGTTGGCAGGAGCAGGGACCGAGCAACGGGAGCTCACCCCGTTGCAGGGATTCGAACCGCCAACCTTCTGATCAGCAAGTCCTAGGCTCTGTGGTTTAGATAAGGATAAATTCATTTTGGTTTGCATTGCAAGGTGAGCTTAGCTAATTCACACTCTCCACAGCAATATGAGAACTGAAGCACAGCCATCCCTCAAAATTCGCACTCTTCTGAATTTTGCAGAGCAGATCCCCAGCCAAGTTAGCATGTACAAAAATGTATATATACTATAGTAAAGTGTGTAGATATTAGTCAAAATAGCATACACTGAGGGTATACATTAGGCAAAACTATGTAAAATCTGCAAATTTGGAGAAATTTCCAGTAAAGGGCCGGTGAATTTTCATGAATTTTCAAAAATCGCAAACTGATGCTGGATCGTGAAAAGCTGAACTTAAAATTGGAGAAATGAGAAACTGAGAGAAGCTGAAACAGACAAATTAGGCCATCCCTCATGTATAACCCAAAAGTTGCACAGACGTGTACTGTCCCTGGTAAAGAAAATAGTATTACTTAACCTCGGAGGATGTAAAAAAAGAAAAGGAAAGATGGGCACTGGGGAGATTTATGATATGTTTATTTCCATGCAGGAGCCTTGCTAGTTTGATCTACAGTGACGGAGCAGCCATAGCCGTACCTTGCATTGTAAGCTTAGAGTCTGAGTTGGCAAGGGACTCAGGTTCCTAGCCCTGAGCGAAGAATGCGGGTGCAGCTGAGAGGTCACAACACTCTCTCTCTCTCTTCAGAAGCAGAAGGAAGTGGGTGGGTGATTTTTTTAATAAAAAAATGGCCGTGGCATGTGCAAGGAAAAAACCACTCATTATTTTGTAATGGCTAGACAATCCTTCGTGGTAAGTCAAGTCGTGCGCACCCAAAGAAAAACATTATCAGATGATTTGCTGGGATTGGAGTTACTGGTGATCAGACAACAAATATAAGACCTTATAAAGAATATAGCATGTATTGTTGCAGTTCATAATTTCTACCTCAGTTTTAAACACATTTTAGGGCAAGTTACTCCCGTTGTTTCTGTTGTCTCTGTGGAAATTGCTAATTCTGACCAAATTTTGTTGCCTGTGCGAAAACAAGATCAACACTATATGAACCTGGATGGAAGATTAGGTCATTAATATCCCCAATAAATCCTAAACATTCACACAAATGAAAGAAAATCTCATAAAAATAAGAGAAGTCTCTCTCTCTCTGTCTCTCTCTCTCTCTCTCTCTCTCTCTCTCTCCCTCCCTCTCCCTCCCTCCCTCCCTCCCTCCCTCCCTCCACCCCCACTCTCTTCCTCCTAAATGTAAATGCTGGTGTTGTGTAGTGGTTAAAGTGTAGGGCTCAGATCTCCGTTCAGCCATGAAAGCTCACTGGGTGATTTGGGGCCAGTCACTGCCTCTCAGCCTAACTTACATTACAAGATGGTTGTGGAGAGAAACACTTACACCATTTTGAGCTCCATGGAAAAAAGGTGAGATAGAAAAGCAATAAAAAACAACAACAACAAACCAGGAAAATAAAGAAATGTGTTAAGAACTGTCAGTTGTGTTGCACACAGAAAAGACCTGAAGATGGAAGTAATTAAGCATTGATAGAATGCAACAACGCAAGCTTGTTTTCTCCTGCTCTGGAAGGTAGGACTCGAACCAATGGCTTCAAGTTACAAGAAAGGAGATTCTGATTAAACATTCAGAAAAACTTTCTGACAGCAAGAGCTGCGTGACAGTGGAACAGTCTCCCTTGTGGGGGTTGTAGACTCTCCTTCCTTGGAGGTTTTTAAGCAAAGGTTGAATGGCCATCTGTCATGGATGCTTTTAGCTGAGATTCCAACTATACAATTCTATGATTCTATGATCCCAACTATTCCTCACTAGGCAAGCACATGGACAAATGAACAAATTGAGTGACCACTAATACAGACCAGGATCCCAAGAGCCTCAATGGAAGGGAAGGTTTGCTTTTTGCTTATTTTTCTTCCCATCATATACTCTCACATGTGAGCATCTACCTAGAGTCAGGAGGATTGCTTACAGAACCAAACACACAAATGGTTGCTCTGTACAGGCAGAGTTCCAGGCAAGATTTGCGCATTCACCGCCACAATAGGTTCAATGTGCACAATAGGAATGAGTGGACACAGTTGATTCTCAGAGTAAACAACATGGGGCAGTCTTCATTTCTGTGGAGCTCTGAGTGCACTTTTGCAGATCTAGGGAACTTTCGGGTTTTGCTTCGGTCTTGGCCAGCAATCTTTCTGAGCAAATTGTACAGGACATTCCTAAACCTATGTTCAGACACAAACCCTATTCAGGCATTTGACCTGATTATGCAAGAACAAAACTTGCATAGTAGGGTTGCCATGTTTCAAAAAGTGAAAATCTGGACAGAAAAACAGTTGTACTTTTTTTGGCAAAGTTGTTGAGCTGTAGACGGAGTTTTAGACTTCCGACATCGGTTTGCCATATTCCCAGATTTCCCCAGACATTTAAGCAATTTCCACCTGGAGACTACTTCTGACTGTGGAACTCTGGCTATATCTGGGAAATTCTGGGTGTATGGCAACCCTATAATGTATAGTGAGTTAGGTATTCATGTACCAACTCTTCCCCTGCCTGCTTAGCGCAAATGTCTGAAGGGGCTTCTGGCTGCATTCAGTGGAATACAAACTAATGTGTAATCAGGAGCCCAGGGTGCTATCAGGAGTCTCAACTGCATCCAGCTAAACATAATTGGAAGCCAACCTTCACACCATTGTGATACTTATTTGGAAGCCAGTGGGATTAGGGGTCTTGCGGGGACATTGGGGTTGGGGTGCGTTGTTCTCTGTTCAGTTCAATAAATTTTATTGTTTATAGCCAATGGCCTTCACAATACAGTATGAGCACAAATCACACAGCTGCAAAACAAAGGACATCGCATGCACCAAACCAGGACAAATCTACAATGCACAAAATTTAGGAACGTTCCTACTAGTCGGCATCCCTAGGGTTTGGCATTTGCACTAGCCAGAAAGGTTGCCCTTCTCTTTCTTGCTGCTAATGCAAATAGTGACACCCTATAGCTGATGCACACTGTCCTCTAAACATGTTTGGCCCTTCTGTGGTTAGGCTGAATGCCTAAATATGGTCGATGAAGGGAAGACGTATGGCAGTTTGAGGGTTGTTGGGGTTTTTTTAGAAATCGAAAACCATCCTTTGCACACGGGTGCAGCATCAACATTTCTGTCCACTTTGGCCTGCAAAGAAGTGATGTGCTCAGCACAATGGGCAACTTTGATTCCACAAACTGGCAGATTGAGTATCTTTTGACAGCTGTTGGAGCTGAATAGTACGGAGGGGAATGAAAATCAAACCCACGATGTCGGCTGGAATATACAGGAACTGGGCAGACTTCTCTCAGTCCAGGACTATTGGGTTTCCCACTTATTAAGGCACCTTCACTGCTTTTGGCCTCTGCTCCTGTCTTTAAATTGCAGTGTTTATATGAGCCTGAGAACTGGTGAGAAATTATGGGAAGCATCAAGCAAAGAGGCTCTCTGTAAAAGATCTGGAAGTCACAAATGGCAGCCTAACTGAGGGCAGCTCTTCTGCAAGAAATGGCACCATTAGAGTGTGATTTAAAACACACCATAAAATATTAACATATTCTGTATCAGACTTATAGCTAATTTCCCCATACTAGGAATGCATCCCGTTGGATGTGTAGAGTTCTAAAATATTGCTTTATTAGATTCCCCCCTCCCAGTCTTATTAGTGTGTTTGCATGCAAATTGCTATTGCAGTTAATGCCTCCTAATAAGACAGAGGAAATGATTACATTATTAATTTTTAATCATACATGCAATTTACAAAACTTAATCTATGTCCCCATTTAAAAGTCTGTAATAAGAGATGGTTTATTTTTGATTTTGCACCACTATTGCGTTGCTGTCACCATGTTTCCTTTTCATTGCAGCTAATATATCTCACTTACTTTATCCCAGTATTTAGCTTGGTGATGTAGTGGAGACGGTCTTCGTATCCGCTGCAGGCTTGTTTGCCTTTGTGATCTGCCAAGCCCAGTGTGGTAGAGCAGACATCTATGGCAGCCCACCAGAGATTTGGTAAGTCTCATTGTTTGGCCAGAATAGGGACTTGGCAAGTCACAAAGCATGGCTGACAGGCTTTGTTCACGTCAACTGTGTACAGGAGTCCTCTATCATCTATCACCACTGACCTTATAAGGATATTTGTGGTAAATAAAGGCAAAAAAGGTGTCATATAATGAACACTGTGCCCTCCAGATGTTGACTTCAACTCCCATCAGCCCCTGCTAGCATGGCCCATAGTTAGAGAAGATGGGAGTTGTAGTCCAACAACCACAATATGGAGGGCACCACATCAACTCACCCTGTTATACATTGTCAGTTTGATGCCATAATTTCGTTCAGGCCTGAGAAATTACCATGGAAATCTAGGTCATCCTTGTATTTCCCCATTCAATACAAGAAACGGATCCATGTTACAAAAGGAATGCATGAAGCTGCCCAGCTACTGAACTAAACAGAGAATTGCATTGCTTGAGGAGGTGTTAAGTTCTAGAAAAACAGAATGGCACAAAGTGGTATGTGAGATCTAACTTCTGACAGAGAGGCAGTGCTTTTCTTTTCTAAAAAGGGGTACTCTCATTCCGCCTGAGACTCAGGAAACACCGTGACAAGAAATGAGGCCGCCATTGGTGGTAACAATGAAACTGACAATTCACCATGCTACAGAAGACAAAAATTTTAACAAAATAAAAAATTCCTTCCAGTAGCACCTTAGAGACTAACTAAGTTTATTATTGGTATGAGCTTTCGTGTGCATGCACACTTCTTCAGATACCAGATTTTTTTTGATATTTTTTTTTTAGTATCTTCTCCCATTAGATTAACAAAATGTTTAGGGGTATGCGTACCCCTGAGATCCCCCCCACCAAAAAAAAACCCACTGAGGATAGGCTAGAGCTGCTTGCAAGTGGGCTTCTTTTCACTATCACTCCCAAACAAGCATTCTGCGGACAGATCCTTTCGCCATTTCTGTCTAGTCTACTGAGATATCAAAACACATCTAGGCCATGAGAATGTGATGGAGTTTTAAAGCTTAGGGAAGTTGGATAGGGAAGCTGAAAAGGGGGAAAATATATTTGTAGGCACCCCAGCCCAGTCCGATTAAGGAGACCCACGTAGCCATGCATAGAAGAAGGCTTCTCTATGTGCATCACTTGAAGGATCAGGGATGTTGGGTGGGAGGCAATGTAGGTCTGTGCGCAGAGTAGTGGCAGAGGTGGCATTTTTATGCTAGTGTTGCACATCACTTCTACCCTGCCAAAGCTGTCCATTGGCTTTGATTGTTACACTACACACAGACAGATAGACTCACTGACTGACTACTGAGTCGATGTGTCTTAATCACTGCTATAGATGGCACTAGGTTGTTGCCGTAGCAACTGGCTTGGCTGACCCTGCACCTGTTGGCTTATCTCATAAATGGAAGAAATTAACCCCTTCCTCCATGTCCAGTTTCTCCCACATAGATTACCACTAGAAGCACAGGGACCTTTGTCAGAGCCTTGGTCCAGCTAGGTCAGTATCGCCTACATTTCCTGGCAGTGGCTCTCCAAGGTTTTAGGAAGAGAGTGAGTCCCAGCTGTAACTGAAGATGCCAGGAATCGAACCTGGGTCCTTCTGCATACAAGGCAAATACTCTACCACTGAGCTACAGGCCACTCAAAGCTCTCATGTCATAGAAGCCCTAACGACACTCTTCTGCACGGACTAGAGCTGGTTGAAGACAAGCATCATTGACATCTCTCTGTTCAAAAGAGTATATTTTGAATTGCCAAATCACTGTAACAATTTCAAAATATAATGGAAACAATATGGTGTGACTCTTGATGTTCACTTTGACAGCTGGTGTGTTATTAATTAAAAGTTTGAGTAATAGAATATCTTAACTATGAGGTCTTCTCAATGCATTTAAAATATAGGCATACTGCAGCAAATGACTAGATTGCCCTAAATGGAAAGTACATATCACATTATTTTTAACTTCTTTAACACAAGCACTTGCTTCATGCTTTTGAATGCTCAGCGAGCTTCATGGGCACAGTCCCAGTAAACCTTTCAACATCTCTGCATGATAGGTCAGTAATATTATGCTCCCATTGTTCTTAGGACTGGGCTCAGTGGCCTAATTCTGTCTCATATCAGGCTTGCTGGTGCTCATTAAGTCCTGTTTTATGATAGGCCCATAAAGTCCTGTTTCATGCAGACTTTTGGAAATACTGTGCGAAAAGTCCACATGTAAATTGTCCTCATGTTGTATGCACTTTTTATACAAAATATGTATTTTTAAATTTAAAATGCTTCTCAGCTTATTCAGGCGTAATACATGCGCTTTGTATGTATCTTCTACGTAAAATACATACTTTTGTAGGAACTCTTCTTGCATATCCCAACTGCATCGCAATAAGTCAACTAGGAGTTGCATTGCGATCCACAGAGGCAACTTTGGGAGCAATGAACAGGGTCAATCCACTGAGAAAAGTGGACTGGCTGAATTCTTCTCCTATTGTGAATTGCAGTTAGGGAGCTGAGATACATAGGCAGTTCCAGATAAGGAGCAAAGAGGAAATGAAAAGCAATTCTCTGTTCCAGTGAGGAAAGGTTACAACACTACAAGCTCTTTTAGTTTAGGGACAAGAGCCACTGTGGTTGGCCACTGTGAGAACCAGAATCTGGACCAGGATGGGTCATTGGCCTGTTCTAGCAGGCTATTCTTATGTTCCTATATAAAATTATGAGTGCTATGGAGAGAGGAGATAGAGAAAAGTTTTCCTCCCTCTCTCATAACTCTACAACTTACGGGCATCCAATGAAGCTAAATGCTGGCAGATTGAGTACAGATGCAAGAAAGGACTTGTTCATGCAGTGCAGAGCCAAAGTATAGAATTTGCTCCCCCAAGACGTAATGATGGTCACCAATTCTGATGGCTTTAAAAAGGGACAAGACAAATTCATGGAGGAGGAAGGCTACTTGCCACAAGGGCTATGTTCTGCTTTCACTGTCAGAGGCACTATGCATCTGAAAACCAGTTGCTGCCTGGATAGTTTAGCTGGTTAGAGTGTGGAGCTGATAATGCCAAGGTTGCAGGTTCGACAGCTGCATATTCCTGCATTGCAAGGGGTGGGACGAGATGATCCTTAGGGTCCCTTCCAACTCTATGATTCTATGAATAGCAGGTGAGCGGAATGCTGTCACGTCCCATAGGCATCTGGTTGGCAACTGTGGAAACCGGGTTGGGGATTAGATGGGCCATTGGCCTGACTCATCAGCAGACTCATCATAGCAAATCTACTTGGTAACAGATGCCTAGTTATAGTCGGTGCTTTTTTCCTGGGTACGCAGGGGTACACGTACCCATAAACATTTTGTGTTGCCCTGACTGACTGATGGATGGACTGACATGCCAGCTGTCTCCGCAGTAGCAGTACGGACTGGAGCTCCGTCATTCTCCCTGCTGGTGCCTGGGGAGGGGAGTCGGGGGGCATGGTGGAGGTGATGGCACTGCTGCTCCTCTGCTTGCTGGGCAAGCGCTGGCCCCTCCTCGCTCAAGGCAACCCCACCATCACCATCGCCAGGAGCCTTCCCATCATCTCAGCGCTGCCTTGAGTTCCTCGTCCGAGGATGGGGTGGGAGGAGGAAGGGGAAGAGGACAAGGGGGAGCAGCCATAATTAGAGTACCCCTAAACATTTTTTTAAAGAAAAAATTCACTGGTTATAGCTACTTGGAATATGGAAAGTCATCATTCCTAAATGTCTCTGGATTGTGAACTTCCCGGTAGGCGCCACCGGCAATGGCGGAATTCCTCTGACCGGGAGGAATTTGCCTCGTGGAAATTCGGGTCTGGCCGCCACGGCGAAGGCGGAGACCCACTAAAAATCACAGGCGGTTGAAGCCTGTGAATGTGGGATCCGGCGGGCACCTTTTGCACCTCCCCTACTCACGGGGAAACCCGATTTCGGGGATCCGGGGCGATGTGGGGTGAGCAGCGTGGTGCTTCGGATCGACTGCTTCTTCCACGAAGCAAAGCCGCATAGCTGTTGCCGGAGAGCGCTGACTTTTTCCTGTGGACAATTTGATCTTAAAGCAACTACCCATGAGTAGAGTGAAGAATTGGATTTTTAAACGTTATAATTTGGCACCAAAACGGGGGAGGTTCAAAACAGGAAGTCCACCTCCCCTTTTTGTAATTAAGACTGAGGCAAAGAGGCTGCAAGCTAAAGTCTTGGAAAGCCCATTGTAAAGGACTAAATTCTCATCAGTAAAAAATATTAAACCCCCCTTGGAAGCAGGAGAAGAGGGGCGAGGTTTTGGATTGTATATTCCTGCAGGAGTGAGTGAGGAAGTTAAAATACCACCGTTCCGAACCTGGAAACGGGCTGCCAGTAAAACCGACGTGCCTTGGAAGGTTCATTGACAGCGAATAGAACGTTCGGTGACAGCTAGCATAAGAGAGATACATTGTTTCCATTGTCTTCGTCTGCACTTAAAAAGGAGTAAAGTAACGAAAAATTGAAACAATCTTACTGAACTTTCTTAAAAAAGGAGGAAAGTAACTGAAAATTGAAACTAATTTTGGATTATTGAAACTGTGCTCAAAAGAGGACATACTGACCGATACAAATACAACTCGCTTTCCCCTAGTGGAAGCTTTTTAAATTCACTTGATAGGAGCTGGGCTAGGGGATTTTCCAGCTGCATGATAAGAAAGTGTGAGACTTTGGAATTGACCTTGAATCTTTTAAGTGTTATGGCAAACGGAAAGGAAAAAAACAGACGGGATGTCAACAGAGGAGGCCTTAGTGGCTGCATTATTGAAAATAAACAATTCGCTGGAACAACTCCACAAGAAAATAGATGCGAGAAATGTGAAATTGGATGTTGCAAGTATTGAAATTGATTCAACTGTAGAAAGCTTAAACAACTTGGGACAAAAGGTGAAGGGGAAAGTCATCATTCCTAAATGTCTCTGGATTGTGGCCTGGCAGATCTCTAGATTAGCTATTATGATGCAAATCAACTGAAATGAATTTCCAAAATAGTGGAACTTGCAGAGTTACTCTGCAAGTAGGCTAGATTAATGACTATGTTAATGAACAAATTAATTGCTGATTCAGACAAAAAGCAAAGGTTAAGTTGATTTTAAAGTCCTTTGGATTATTATTATTATTATTATTATTATTATTATTATTCCATGTCAAGGATAATTTGGGCCATGCATTGACTGGACCAGGTAGTCATTTAATTCTTATAGTTTTGAATCCCAGCATTTTCCAGTGCAGAAACTCTGAATAATGAACCAAAGTGCATTTAAAAAAATTCACTGTTATTAGGCTCCATGACTAGCTATATGGCTAATTTGACTGGTCCCTGGATTAACAGCTCACAAGGGAAAAGAGTTAAGTAACATGAAAGCGGAGCCAAGAAAGTTGCAGAAAAATAATTTAATGAAGAGCCAGCGCGCTTGAAGATGTCACAAGGATAAAAGTCACTTAATGAAGGGATAATCTCTCCCGCTTTGTAGTATATGAAGCAGTAAACTTCTCTCGATGCTGAAAAATCAACAAATCAAGATGGTGTCTTTCAAGAATTCGCCCACTCCCCAAAAACCCTAAAATGCAACTAGGAGAACGGAGAAGAAATCTAATTAGGAATACAGCAATATATATTTAGACCCTACAGAAATACAAAAAACTGTATTTCTGTACAGGAAACAGACAGATCACTGGCCCATTAAGTTCAGTATTTCCTACATTGACTGGCATCAGTTTTTTGGCATTTCAAACAAGGCTGACTTCCAGCCTTGCCAGGAGATGCCGGGAACTGAACCTGGGACCTTCTGCATGCAAAACAGGTGCTCTACCACTGAGCTAAGGCCCTTCCCCAACAGTCACTCTGATCCAGCAAAAGGCCCTACACGTGAGGAGGCAGACCTCTGCACAAAAAGTCCTGGGCAGATCTTGAATCACGCTAGCTAGGGATAGTGAGAATTGTAATTCAACAACAGCTGAGGACCCAAGTTTGAGAAACACTACCTCAAGGCCGGCACCTCAAATTGAGCCTGGAAGAGTAGTTTGGATTTGATATCCCACCTTTCACTCCCTTTAAGGAGTCTCAAAGCGGCTAACATCCTCCTTTCCCTTCCTCCCCCACAACAAACACTCTGTGAGGTGAGTGGGGCTGAGAGACTTCAAAGAAGTGTGACTGGCCCAAGGTCACCCAGCAGCTGCATGTGGAGGAGCGGGGAATTGAACCCGGTTCCCCAGATTACGAGTCCACCGCTCTTAACCACTACACCACACTGGCTCTCTGGAAGCCTATTGGCAGCCAGCGCCAATCACGTAGACCCAACATGATGAAATGATGGTAACTGTAGTATTATCTATAGCATCTGGAATACCCTTACATCAGAAATTATACCAGAATCTGTTGGGTTTGGTGTTTCCTTTAGATCAGAGACAGCCAATGTTGTCCCCTCCAGAAGTTGTGGGACTGGGCATTGTGTTATTTTAATAAAGCTATTGTTGCCATTGTTTGTTGGGCATTCTCCTGAATGGCAAAAAATCCCATTCTTGTAAAGGGATAATTTTCCTAATGAATGTAGGACAATAAAAAGTCGAAGACTTCATTATATATTTTTAGGCGATAGGCCAAAACGTTCCTCTTCAACCAGGCCTTTGGCCGATTAATATTCCACAGCCTTAAATATATCTGTGGGAAAGGGATGTGTGTGTTATTGTTCTGCTGTTTTGATTTAAGTTCTTACTTGTGTTTTTATCTTGCATTTTACACTGCAACCCCCCCTGAGATCTTATGATGAACATAAATTTAATAAATAATACTGCTGTTAATAAGACCAGAATCTTTGCTAATAATGAGCTGGGAGAGGAGGTCCACTTTCCTCTTTCTCTCGCCCAATATATATTTACCTTAAACCTAGCCTCTAGAATTCTCTCAGAAAGCGTGAAAGAGACTTTGTTACTTGCCTTGGTGTGAGCTGTGGTCAAATGGCATAAAAAAAGAAATCCACAGCAATACACATAAAACGCACATAAAAACTCTTGCCTGCTATCATAATGGCCATCCTTACAGCACTTTCCCTCCCAGTTACAATTGAGCGATCCTTCAGCACTTTGCATAGGGTGAAGACATGGCTACAATGAGTGAAAACCTAGAACCTAGAATTCTCTCAGAAAGCGTGAAGAAGTTACACCGTCTCCCGGTACGGCTTTAATGTTCGGCATCCTTTAAGTGGGCGCCACGCCATGTGCCAAATTATGTGTGTTTAGTTGATGGTGTGAATAAAGGCAATGTGACTTGGAGCTGCGATCAGCAAATTCGTTTAAGCAGCGCTCGGACTAATACTAAACTCCGCTGTTAATAGGGGGGGAAATGCACTCCTAGAGACTCATTCAGCTGAATAAACCAGTAATGCAGAGTAAACGGCATTTGGGCTATCGAACTTTTACGTGGGAACATGGGTATAGAAGAGGAGTTTAATTAAAAACAAATAATTCCCTTGCTGTTGGTCTGTGTGCCACTACATGCCTATGGCTTGCTGTTGTTGTTTGGAGGTGGGGCATTAAAACTAGGACAGGGATGAGAGAATTTTCCCCATTTCATGCCTTTGCTGCCTTCCTCTGCCTTTTGCTCCTCCTTTTGCAAATTTTACAAAGGAAATAAAGTAAAATGACAGGTTTTGCAGCATTATAAAGGGAAAGAAACCACATATGAATAACAATAACAGCACAATAAAAACCACCATCAGCTCACATTTAGGATACAGTAACCATCAATACAAGGGACGTGGGTGGCGCTGTGGTCTAAACCACAGAGCCTAGGGCTTGCCGATCGGAAGGTCGGCAGTTCGAATCCCCGCAACAGGGTGAGCTCCCATTGTTCGGTCCCAACTCCTGCCCACCTAGCAGTTCGAAAGTACATGTACATCAAGTGCAAGTAGATAAATAGGTACCAAGGAAGGTAAACGGCGTTTCCTTGCAAGGCCAAAAGCAGCTTATAGTCATGCTGGCCACATGACCTGGAAAAACTGTCTGAAGACAAACACCGGCTCCCTCGGCCTATAGAATGAGATGAGCGCGCCACTCCAGAGTCGTCCGAGACTGGACCTAACGGTCAGGGGTACCTTTACCTTTTTAACCATCAATACAGGCATCTTAAGTTAAGCATATAAATTAATACAAGCCCTCCAGTTGTCCATGCAAAATTGATGGCTATATGAAATACATTGAAATGTAGCCAGGGCAGTGAGGTCCTCATGCCATTGTGTGATAGACAGCCGGTATTTGTCCTTCCAGGCTTGAAGTATTTGTCCTTCCAGGCTTTCTTAAGGCTCACAAAATCCACTTTTGCTGTCCTGCTGTGAACCCCCACACTACAGAAATATAATTTAAAAGTACATGAGTATCTGCAACTATCAAGCATTTCACCAATACAGAAGTGATATGGACAACAACTTCTGCCCCACAAAAAGTGAGGTCTGAACCATTCTGACTTATTTTTGTTAATGCCTGTCTGTCCTTAACAAAAAGGGGAATACAATACAAAATGGATCATTATTTAAACAAAAAACAAAACAAAAAAACCTGGAATCTTTGAGAGTCTTGGCCAAAACGGTCAATAACTTCTTTTATACATTTCTCCTTCAACTTTTCTCTATGGACACTCAACAAACACAAGCCAGACAATCAATTTTTCACTCATTGTAGCCATGTCTTCACCCTATGCAAAGTGCTGAAGGATCGCTCAATTGTAACTGGGAGGGAAAGTGCTGTAAGGATGGCCATTATGATAGCAGGCAAGAGTTTTTATGTGCGTTTTATGTGTATTGCTGTGGATTTCTTTTTTTATGCCATTTGACCACAGCTCACACCAAGGCAAGTAACAAAGTCTCTTTCTTCACTGTGGCAAATCTGACGTGGGTGTAGTTTCAACAAATTGGAGGCAGGTTGATTTCATCACTGAAATGAGTCCTCAGCGAGGCGATAAGTAGGGATCTTCTGTGGATTTGTTGGGATAATTGACATGGTTTTCCTGTTGTATGACTTGTCTGTGTGCTCTAACTTCTCCATCTACATCATCTGCCAGTTTCTGGCACCTTTCTATTGTTTTGCTAAAGGTTTCCTCACCAGCTTCCTTGTTTCATTCTATTGTTCCAAGAAACTTCACAGACTGCAAGACTTGAGTGACTGGCATGTGATCACCAGATAATCATGCTTGCACACGAAAGCTCATACCAAGAACTAACTTAGTTGGTCTTAAAGGTGCTACTGGAAGGATTTTTTTATTTTGACTATGGCAGACCAACACGGCTACCTATCTGTAACAGATAATCAAAGTTAATGCAAAACCACAACTGGGCATCTTGTCTCGTCTTGGCTTGATCCTGCTAATTGCTTGAGTTGTGAGACAATACTTGTGTAATTTTCTGTATGTTTGAGTCAGTCAGTCATGTAGCTCAGTTGGTAGAGAATTAAACTCTTAACCTCAAGGTCTTGGGTTTGAGTCCCATGAGTCCCATGTTGGGCAAATGATACCTGCACTGTAGAGGCTTGGACTAGATGACCCTCGTAGTCCCTTCCAACTCTACAATTCTATGATATTCAACAACAACAATCTTTATTATGGTCCAGAGACCCAACAAATCGTTACAAAGCAATACACAATTCATACAGCCTACCTCCAGGTTATACAAGCATTTTATGATATTCTATGATAACTTACTTAGGATTCATCCACACTTCCCTTTGCTCTGCATTTCTAGGTAAAGGTCCAGGCTTTCCCAATAAAAAGTCATTTTTTACCACTGAATTGGACCAAATGGCAATTTGAAGAAAACCACATTTTGCTCAAATTCAGTGGTAAAGATCAGGTTTTCCTGGGGAAAGTGGCAAGGGACTCAGCTACATTAGCAAAGAAAAAGTGCCTTATATGTGTTGTGTATACATTCTAACACTGTGACATCAGATAGCGATGTGGAGTTCCGTTTTTGCCAACCCGATTTCTCATACAAAGTTTACAACGCATTTAACTGAAACGCTTCTTTGATGTTTCTAGATCCAGTCATTCGGACACAGACCAGAAAAGCATGAACCAATGCCAAGAAAGGTAAGTTTGAATGAACCCTTATTGCAATCAAGTACAGTGGTACCTCGGGTTAAGTACTTAATTCGTTCTGGAGGTCCGTTCTTAACCTGAAACTGTTCTTAACCTGAAGCACCACTTTAGCTAATGGGGCCTCCTGCTGCCGCCGTGCCGCCACAGCCCAATTTCTCTTCTTATCCTGAAGCAAAGTTCATAACCTGAAGCACTATTTCTGGGTTAGCAGAGTGTGTAACCTGAAGCGTATGTAACCCGAGGTACCACTGTACAAAATAAAAGTAAATAATGTTGACTATATCTTCTACAAGATTGATATGAATGCAAAGAATTCCTCATGTACAAATGCATTGCCATCACTTTCTCCCACAAAGCTTACACCTAGAGGTAATTGTTCTGTGCCAAAAATATCTGCTGTTTTATCTGCTAAAACTGAGAATCTCATGGAAGCTTTATCCTACAGAACAATATCTTCCCTCAAAATCTGGGCACACAGCTTAATTCATTCTGCATTCTTGCAGGTTTGTACTTAGCATTGTCTTTTCTAGTTTCCATTGGGGGGCGGGATCATTTGCCTCAACGGAAAACTGTAAAAGGTCCATCCTGTTACCCGTGGTAGCAGTCTTCCCACATGACCCGCAATACACCATGGTTGGCCACATACCTGAGATGGGCAGGGCCAGAGACAAAAGTGGGTGCAATAATACACCCTTGTATCCACCATCAGGACAAGCAGAAAGCATTATAAGAATTCCAGTCGGCAACAACACTCAGGGTGTGAAGCAGGGCCAGTGAGGGGGGTGGCCTGGGGAGAGCTCTGAGGGCCAGATGGAGAGGTTTGGGGGCCGCATCCGGCTCTCAAGCCCAAGATTCCAACTCTCGGGTTAAAATAATCACATTCTGAGCATGCGCCCAAAATGGCTGCCAACAGCACAGGGACAAAGCAGGGCATTGCCTCATTATTTATCCCGAACGGCTCTCCACTTGTAATAAAAAAAGAGCCTTTCAAAAAGGGAAAATTCATAAGCATTGCTGCTTATGTCTAGGCTCAGCTTCATTTCCAGATCTGGGGAGTTGTCCCATTCACCCTACTTGCCATGCTTCAGGCGTTTCGTATTGTGCCTCTGTGTGCGTTTTAAGCTATGCTGTCAATGCCTACCGCCATCAGCTGAAAAGGAGAAGTTAATTATAGATGGCTTCTGAAAAGAAAATGTAATTTTTATTGGGAAATGTAAAGATAAATAAATACAGCTGGAGGAGAAATGCCATTAGAACTGCTGCGAAGAGCCCCATGATGTTCCACTTAGAGTAAACATTCCTCTTTTTTCTGTCTTTTAAGCACTCCAGCCTGCTGCATTCAAGTCAGACCTTCTTTCATGTGGGACAAGAAAAGTTGGAAAGGGAATTTAGTTAAAACTCTTGAGTTGAAATAGAAGCTTACAGGAGATTAGAGGCGGTGGAGCTCCAGAAAGCCAGTGCTGTTTCTGTAATGCAGAGTTCCTGACTTGCGATTTCCATATCTCTTTTATGTAGCCATTTAATTGGCACTCTTTAAATGATGCAAAAGTGTGTTCCCCCCCGCCCTCTTAGTAGACACTCAGTATGTCAAATATTTTTGCAATATCGGGCCTCCGAATGGAAACGGCTCTTCTTTTTAGAGAGAGAGACCAGATTCCAGGAAGAAGAAGCCTGGAGTTACCTCATCTAACGAAGGCAATTTTAACAGAAGGTTCCTAGGCTTTAAGCTTGAAGGGAGAGGGAGGGCTGGGTGGGATATATGTATGAATGTGTGTTTTAAAGAACGCATGATTTTTAGATATTACTTTAATTGGCTTTAAGCTTAGGTGCAGAGGCCAGAGGCCACTTCACATGGTTATTTGTGGGTGGTGAAATTCACTTGAGAATATAAAAAAATGAATTCACTCCCCCCCACCTCCCAATATTTGGTGCAACGTTTGTGCGGTAGCTGCTGTACCATAGACCTTAATGGTCAATTGCAAAACATGAGGCCATGACTCATATTTTGCACGCAGGAGGTCCTAGATTTGATCCAATTAAAAAGGCAGCTCAAGTTATAGAGCTGATAGCCCCAGACTTCCTCCAGTGCTCTAAAATTCCACATAGTAGCATTTGATCCAGCATACCTGCATTGACAGGTACCCCATCCAAGCAACCAGGGCTTTTTTATCCAGCCGGAACTCACCAGAACTCAGTTCTGGCACCTCTGAGGTGGGTGCCATTGCCATTATAAGAGAACAAGGGAGGATTCATGGTGAGTTCTGGCACCTCTTTTTCTAGAAAAACAGCA
This sequence comes from Podarcis pityusensis, assembly GCF_964106645.2. Taxonomy (NCBI): domain Eukaryota; kingdom Metazoa; phylum Chordata; class Lepidosauria; order Squamata; family Lacertidae; genus Podarcis; species Podarcis pityusensis. The sequence goes on along the minus strand of NC_138028.1, from coordinate 18,707,131 downwards.
CTGCAAGCAGAGAAAAGTCCAACACACATATGTGCACCACTGGTCAGGAATGGCAGAAGATGGAATGTGCGGAAACACTCAGAGCCCCTTTCTTGCAAAAGCTTCTTTAAGGCTTCCAAAGGCAGAGGTTGGGGTGGCTTACAGCACAGGATGAGAGACAGTTTTTGCAAAATGAAACTGAAATGCAAAAGCTCTCTTTTAGCACATCTTGACAGGGTGCACCTACACGACATTTAATTTAACAAATAATCAGTGTATCATTCACCATGTTAGGGCTTACTGTGATATAATAATAAAAAACCCCATCCCTGATAATTACAATACTATAAAACAATGTTTAAATAGACAGAAAATCTGCGTGTGGCAAAAACTGCAAACCGTTCCCAAGAAAATATATGTGTAAACAAGTGTTATTTCTGAAATCTTCAAAACTACCTGTAATAAAAATTGCAAGATACAAACAAACAGCTGAACACAGTGGGGTGTCAAATCTCCAGTCTTTGTCTTGAGGTCCAAAACCTGCTCCTGGCAGAGCAGGCGCCATCCTGAAACTCAGGTGGTGGGGTGGAGGTTGAAGCTGTCTGAAGTAGTAAAGAACAGTATGGTGGGTGGGGGAATAGAAAGCCCAGCAAGAGGGAAAGGAAAAAGATGTGCTGTATATTTAAAGCAATATCATACCACATGGCTTCTCCCAAAGAATCTTGGGAGCTGTAGTTTGCCGAGAATGCCAAGAGTTCTTGGGAGACCTTCTTTCCTCTCACAGAACTACAGTTCCCAGAGTTCCATGGGAAGAGGGATTGATTGTGAAACCCCTCCTGTCTGTGCATACCTTTCAAACATTACAGAAATCCTCCCATTTTTCACTGCAGTTCCCAGTGGCATGTAGAAACATCGGACATAGGGCTGTGCATTGGATTTGGCTGACACCCGAACCCAATCGGCTGCTTTGGCTCCTTTGCCCAAGTCGGGTGGAGACTGTCCCAGGTTGCCACAGGTTGAGTCGGGAAACCCAAAATGATCTGTGGCTGTCAGGGAGTGGTTGTCAGGCAGGCAGGAGAAGCTGGTGTTGGGCAGGAAGAAGTAGAGGTCAGACAGGAAGAAGGGAGAAACAGCAAAAAGGTATTGGAGGAGAAGAGATGCGCCTCCTGGCTGAATTGCTTCCAGGAGGAGGTAGTGGTGGACTGCATGATTTTGGACATCGGGAGCTTCTCATTCCTGCTTCTCAATCCTGCCTAACATCCCACCCCTGGAGCTACACCCCAGAATACTGAATGCGATCGGCAGGTTGCTCATTTGCAAGCTCATTCCCCTACAGAGATGTTGTATGTGAAGGAGTGAACCACCCTGGCTCAGAAAGGGAGGGAAGGAGACAAATATATCCATGGCAGAAAGTGAGGAGGAATTAAAGAACCTCTTAATGGGGGTGAAAGCACAAAATATGGTCTGAAGCTCAACATCAAAAAAACTAAGATCATGGCCACTGGTCCCATCACCTCCTGGCAAATAGAAAGGGAAGAAATGGAGGCAGTGAGAGATTTTACTTTCTTGGGCTATATGATCACTGCAGATGGTGACAGCAGTCATGGAATTAAAAGACACCTGCTTCTTGGGAGAAAAAGCAATGACAAACCTACGCAGGATCTAAAAAGCAGAGACAACACCTTGCCGACAAAGGTCCGTCTAGTTAAAGCTATGGTTTTGCCAGTAGTGATGTATGGAAGGGAGAGCTGGACCATAAAGAAGGCTGATTGCTGAATAATTGATGCTTTTGAATTCTGGTGCTGGAGGAGACTCTTGAGAGTCCCATGGACTGCAAGAAGATCAAACCTATCCATTCTGAAGGAAATCAGCCCTGAGTGCTCACTGGAAGGACAGATCCTGAAGCTGAGGCTCCAATACTTTGGCTACCTCATGAGAAGAGAAGACTCCCTGGAAAAGACCCTGATGTTGGGAAAGATTGAGGACACAAGCAGAAGAGGATGACAGAGGGCAAGATGGTTGGACAGTGTTCTTGAAGCTACCAGCACGAGTTTGATCAAACTGCAGGAGGCAGTGGAAGACAGGAGTGCCTGGCGTGCTCTGGTCCATGGGGTCACGAAGAGTCAGACATGACTAAACGACTAAACAACAGCATTCCCCCTTACCACCTATACATTTAAATTGGATCAGGGTTGGGTTGGCTCAGTCCAAAGGCTCAGATTTGGACATTAAATTGGGTTTGGGAGTGGGCTGTGCCCAGCCCTAATATGAACATCGGAGGCTGCCTTGCACTGTCAGTCCATTGGTCTATCCAGCTCAGTATCATCTACACTGACTGTACAAAACTGGGTCAGCCTTGGAAAGACAGAACTCCCAAATTTGGCATGGTGTTGGAGACTAAGTTGGGGAGGATTGATCAATAGATCAATCTTTCCCAGCCTGGGACTACAACTCCCATAATTCCAGCCACATGTGGCCATTGACACAATTTCCTGAGTGTGGCAAGAAGGGAGGAAATAGAAGAAAGACCAGTAGGAGATCAAAAAGAGGATCCCACCCACAGAGAGAAATGGTACACCACCCACTGAGTAGGGATGATGGGATGTGTAGTCCAAAGTATCTAGACTACAGTTAGGGAAGGCAGAGAGAAATGGAGATGGAGAAATCAGTATTCAACTTAATGATTACACTAGTACAACAGCGGGGCTTCCCTCTCCTCCCTCTGCATGCGCCTTGCACTCGCTGTCCCCACATTTGAAATTGAGGGTTGCGAGAGCCCCAGAAACAGAGTTATGGGCCATGGGAGCCATAGAATCACAGAACTGTTGAGTTGGAAGGGACCTAAAGGGTCGTCTCTGTAGACAGATGGATGCTTGTGCCTTCCTTGAGTTGCCCCTCTCCCCCATTCCAGGGAGCAGTTGGTTTCCTCTGTTGCTGAAATTGTAAATATGATCTGCCTTCTGCAACAGAGTCATAACAGGGACGCCATCTCCCTATCCCTTTGCAGGGAAATTGGTGGGAGAAAAATCTGCTCAGCAGCGAGACTGAGTGTCACCAGCACAAGGCATGCAAGGAAAGAGGGAGAGAGAAATGTGGCTCACCGTTAACAGCAAACAGTGTCAGGGGGGGAAGCTGGTGTTACGAGGCCCGCTGTTGAGAGCGAAAGGGGTATCTCCATACGACCGGCATCTGAACACTGTCTTTGATGTGCCACTCCATGGTTATGTATCATAGTCTTCTCCTTTCTCGAAAACGATGACAAAGATTATGACGATTTGCAACCTCAAAGAAGAGAAAGTCAAGCTATTCATGCCAAGTTGGGAAAAAGGAGTCAGTGATATTGGTCTGTGGTTAATGCCACTTATTTATTTATATCAGGCTGGAGTTTCTCACACGAGAGGGAGAAAAGAAGAGAAGGAAATGTTTCTTTTGTCATCTTCTCTCTCTCTCTCTCTCTCTCTCTCTCTCTCTCTCTCTCTCTCTCTCTCTTTGAAAAAAATGTGTTTGCCTTCACGGCTTTGGAGTGCTCGCTAATTCCATCTGTCCACAACAGAGCCATCAGAACGGCGAGAAAAAGCATTTCCATATGTGCAAATTACCACGCAGGCTCTTAATCTGTGCTGTGCTTCTCTGAAGTAGATGGCGCGGATGGCTGCCAAACCCCACTAATGGCATTCAAATAAAAGACTTTATTGGTTTTAACTGCCACTATTCCCCCCCCTCCTCCCAAATAGATTTAGAACATCTCCCCTCCCCCTGCTTTTCATCTTCTTTTTTTAATAGTGTCAATTTGCATTTCTACCAGTCATCAAATGGGAAATGGCTATTGATGTCAATCGCCTTTATCCTATAGCAGAGGTCTTGGGGTGGGAGTGAAGGGGGGGCGGTCTGCCTAGGAAGAATGTTCAGCTGCTAGAAGAGGTCCCAACTCCTTACTTTCTCCGGTATATCTCTTGTCCACTCCAGAAATCAGAAGTCTGTTTTTCTGTTAATTGTCATTGCTTGGAAATCAATAGACCAGCTACTCTTCCCAACCCCCTTTAATGCCCAGAATATTTCCTTCTGATGCCTTTCAAAATACAGTCGTGTTATTTTTCTCTGTTTGCTTCTTGTGACCATCCTTCACAAACTTTGGAAAGTGTTCAGATCTTTCCACAGGGCCCTCAACAGCTAAGGAGGTTATGAGAGTGTAACTGCTGATCCCAGCTGAGCAGGTGCTGTTGGGGTATCCAAACCAAACCCCACCTGCTAGTCTGATTAAAACTCTTCTCACATCCCTTAATGGTGTGAAAAGAATCACACTGGATCCTTGGTATCTGCCCCATCCCCTTAGTTGAGGCTCAGGTCTGGAGTCCTCTGGAGTGTGGGCCAATGCCTAGCTAAAACTGCTCCCCTTCTCCGTATGTATTATTATTATTATTATTATTATTATTATTATTATTATTAAGTTTTCACCCATACACTCATATTATTTCCCATATTTATACAGTAATTATTTTGGACTTTTCACCCAGCATTCCATGACAGTCCTTCGTACATCTTATTTAGCTGCATATACAGTAATTCCTTCACCTTATTTTCAGCCTTCTCATATCTTTTACATTATCAGCTGTTGGTCAAGAAGTATCCCCTACCTGAAATTTATCTTTGAGATCAAATTTTTGTAAATATTCCCCTAGACTCTCCCACTCACGCCACTCACAAATTTTTGTAAATATTCCCCTAGATACTCCCACTCACTCCTCATTTATCAACCATATTTCTTCTTTTAGATGTCAACTTGAAAGCTCTGCGTATTCCATTAGTTTATTTAACCGTTGTTCTTTCCCTGGGATCTCTGTTTGTTTCCAATATCTTGAGTATACTGTCCTTGCAGCTGTTGTTGCATATAAAAATAGGTTATAGGCTTTTTTTTGGTAACTCATTCCCAATTATACCAAGAAGGAATGCTTCCGGTTTCTTAGGGAATGTGAATTTAAAGATTTTTTAAAAAACTCGTAATAGACCATTTCCCAAAATTCTTTTGCCTGGTTGCATTTCCACCATATTTGAATAAGTGTACCCTCAGCTTCTAGTCATTTCCAACAACATTTTTAATCTCTTTTATACACTTTGGGCAATTTGACCGGGGTCAAATACCACCTGTATTTGATTTTTTGCATGTTTTCCCTTATTTGATAACACGCAGAGATGAAGTTCATTGTTTGGTTCCATAGTTTTTCCCATTCATCAATTTCAATATTATGCCCAATATCAATGGTCTATTTTATCATTGCTTTCTTTTACGAGTTCATCTTTAGTCTCCCATTCTAGCAATATAGTATAGTATAGTATAGTATAGTATAGTATAGTATAGTATAGTATAGTATAGCATAGCATAGCATAGCATAGCATAGCATAGCATAGCATAGCATAGCATAGCATAGTATAGTATAGTATAAAGCCCCAAAATCACTTTCTCAAATTCTGAGCCTTCTTGAATAAATCCACTTTCTTTATATTTTTTGAACATCTCATTTATTTGAAAATATTGAAACTAATCAGGTATCCAGTTAGAGACCTCCTGTCTCTCTCTTAGTTTTATATATTATATATTGGTATTCAAGGAAGTCTTAATACTTTCCCCAAGTCCTATCCATGTTTAACCTTTTTTTACCATGATTGCTTCCACCGGTGAGATCCAACCGGAGGCCGATATGGAAGTTCCTCATTGCCCTCATTTCCCTTAACCAACAGAGTGTCAGTGATGGGAAAGGTTTGCATCAGGCGATCCCTGTTCATCCTGGTATGATGCTTGAAGCTTGAACAGCATTAGTGAGCAGTGGCGGAGACCATGGGAAGTACATTTCCTTTGGCTCCCACCATTGCTGGTGAACCTGATTAGGAAAAAAGGGATTCAGGTTGATCCACTCCAAGCACTTTGTGTCAGATTCAAGAGAGTAGTCAAAGGAATCAGTACAAGGGCTCCCATTGTGAGCCAGTGTGATGTAGTGGTTAAGAGCGGTAGTCTCGTAATCTGGGGAACCGGGTTCGTGTCTCCACTCCTCCACATGCAGCTGCTGGGTGACCTTGGGCCAGTCACACTTCTCTGAAGTCTCTCAGCCCCACTCACCTCACAGAGTGTTTGTTGTGGGGGAGGAATGGAAAGGAGAATGTTAGCCGCTTTGAGACTCCTTAAGGGGAGTGAAAGGCGGGATATCAAATCCAAACTCTTCTTCTTCTTCTTCTTCTTCTTCTTCTTCTTCTTCTTCTTCTTCTTCTTCTTCTTCCCATTAGCACAATGACGTTCTTCCCTCCTCTCCTCCCCCCATGCATCCCTCATGCCCCCCATGGTGGGTGTGGGTGCGGGTTTGTTAGGGAAAACTGCATACGAGCATGTGTACATTAGGACAAATTTGTGCTAAAATGCAAGCGAATTTTCAGGAAGACTTTAAACAAAGTTGTAATCATCATCAGCTGACGTGGAAATGTGGAGAACTGAATTTCAGACTGGAAAAGGAGAAACTGAAATTGGCATATTTTCCCAGCCTTAATTCTCCCAGTTTTGTCAAGGAAAAAAACAAAAAAAATATGCACAAAGAAATACAAAGTTCAGAGAACTCCCAAATCTGCAGGATGACTCCCTTCTGATTCAAACATTAATCCAAGAGATAAAGTTAAGGATAAGGTTAGTGGATAAGTTTAGTTTGCAAAGAACTAATTCCTCAAGTATCCCTATTCATTATTAGGTAGTACATATGAAAACTGCCTTTTAAGTTTCTGATTGTTCTTTGGAACCTTGGCCTTTCCTGGCATCACAGAATTATGCCAGGGATTAGCCAGCCCAGAGTTTCCACAGTGCCTGCCAATCACAAGGACTGATGCTGCATATCCATTCTCCTTTACATGCATAAAGAGGACTGGAAGGACTAAACCCACACAGACTCAAGAGGCCCAGATGCAGAGATTTGGGCAAGGGCTGTGGTTCAGTGGCAGAGCACATGCTTTTTCACGTAGAGGGTCCAAGTTTCAATCCCCCAATGTCATCAGGGAGAGATGGGAAAAGCCTCTGTCTAGAACTCTGGACATCTGCTGCCAGTCAGTGTTGGCCAGGGATGGGGAACCTGTAGTCTTCCAGGTGTATTTGGACTCCAATTCCCATCCACCCCAGCCATTGCCAATAGATGGCAGCTGGGACATGGGGAGAAGCACAGGTTCTCCATCCCTGGCCCAAACAATACTGAACAAGGTGGACTGGGAGTCTGACTCAGTACAGAGCAACTTCCTATTTTCCTGTTCTACATCTGAGTCCTTGAAAAACAGCAAAGAGGTGTTGTTGTCTTTCTTTTTTTAATGATTGCAAGAGCAATTGAAGAAGTCAATAGGGAAAGTGTGTTTTCTTGCGTAGCATTATAATGAGTGAAGTTTATCCTCCGCACAATACAATTTTGGCTATATTTGCATCATCCTTCCTTTTGGTGGGAAAATATTTGGGGAAAACCACACATAACAACCAATGCCTGGTGACCCTCGCGCACCCTTGTTGCAAATTCAGGATTGATAATCCTGAGTTGTCTGCCGTCTCCAGGAGTAATACCAGTCTCTGGCAAATAGCAGACTCCATAAATTAACCCCCTTTGGTCTTCTAAGTCACCACGTTAGCCTACATTTGAAATATGTATGTGTTTGCGTGTGTATGCCCTGCAATGTTGTAATGATGTTTGTACAAAATAAACAGAGGCAGAGTTACTTGGAGACAGATTCAACCAATCAACCTCGAATTGAAAGGAGGGTCCTGATGGTTGCAGTGGTGACACAGACAGTAAAAATCACAATCAAGGCTGTAAATGGGAAACATTAGCTTTATGGGCCAGGAGGTGGGAGAGAGCCAAGCTACTAGGGAACAAATAGCCCTCCTGAGGGGGAAAAACAACAACACCCAGGATAACCCATGCTGAGAACACATCTAACTTAATGAAAGGACTTCTAATTACTAAATTGCTTGTCTTTAAAAAAAAAAAAAAAAAAACAGAGAGAGAGAGAGAGAGAGGAAGGGGAGCAGGAATGGACACTGCTAATTTAAATGAGAACTAGCTTAGCTTTAATGTAGAAGAAATAATTTACAAAAACACAATGTTCTCCAAAAAAAGATGCTCACAGGGTAAACGAAACATAGGGCCAATTCAGGGAGGATGTGTGCACTGCAAGCTTGGCTGATTCAGGTGCGAGGAGAATATCCAGCAATGCCCCAAATAGAATGTGAACTTGCCCTTGTTAATGTAAGAAATGATGGTTTGTGTTTTGACCCCACATTACAAGGGGCTAAATAAAAAGGGACCAGCCACGCATATGAATCATGCTGCAACTTCCAGCACCAATATCTCTTACTTTAGACTAGACTTGCCATAGGTGTTAGAAAAGAGGGAGCAATTCAATTCAGTTCAGATTTAAAGGGGAGCCTGCCTAATTTGCACTTTTGTAAACATGTTTCAGAATCCACACATCTCTGACTTTTGCAAACACAATTCTCTAGCCAGCTATTTGGGGGGAAAATGCATAGAAATGCATATATTGGTGAAAGGAGCATGCATTTTGCTGAAAGAAATAAGTTCCTCCCTTAAAGAGGGTATGTATTGCGGTGAGACCTGGACAACCGACAGCTTGTGTTGTGGGTGGGTATGATTGGTCAGCCACAACACCCTATTCGTAGCTCCCTCATAGCTGAGTGCAATCTGGACAATGGGACGCAATCCAAACGGTTTGAGGGACCTATTTATGCCCATGCATGTGACCCAGAGCTTCCTCTTTTGGCGCGTGCATTCGGAGCACCCGTCCACTTCTCCCTACTTTTAGGGCTTTGCGATTGACCTTGCTATGCCATCGTGTGTTGTCTGTCATTGGGACAGGGGCACGACAGGAATCTTCCCCACTTGGCTGATTGGCTGTTGCCATTTGGGTTTCGCCTGCCGTGTAGCAAATCGTCACAACTTGTAAGGTTGTGGATAGGCTCTGGTTCTGGTAATAGGGATGGGAGAACCCTCTCGCCATCCCTATGTGAAGGGTATTCCGTTAAAGGAATCCAGGGACTTGATGGTTTGGTCAACCCCTGAGAGGGGGTTGTGCTCATGCCTGAGTCCAGGGGGACATTTGGGTGGCGGAGTTAGCCTGTTCCTGGCTTTCCGCTTATCCGTGTGTTCACTCATGGCTGACCTATGCTGGAACCCTGGGTCAGCGCTACCTGCATGGCAGGGAGCTAGTCGAACCAGAGCCTATGCAACCAATCACTTTCTGTAATCAATAAGGTTGTGGCCTAAATTCTGCCAAAAAACCAAAACCAAAAATTTGAGTCATGTGTGAATTTATTTAGGGGGGAGGTTTCTGGGTCTGAACACGCAAATTGCTTTGCAAATAAGTGTATTAAAAAGCCTGAATTAACCATATTTATTAAAGCACATTCTATCCAACAGAGTCATTGCTGAAGTCCTGGACTAAGTATTGTTTTAAGGCATGGATGTGGGGGGCTGTGGCCCTCCAGTACGTTGGACTCCCCTCAGCCCCAGCTAGCCTGGCCAATAGTCAGGAAAGATGGGAGTTTCGGTCCAGCAACAACATGAAGGCCACGGATTCCCCCATACCTGTTTAATGGTCCCTCCCACAGTAATTTCTGGAATTAATTTTAGAAATCCTGCCAATTAAAGAAATTCAGGAAGGGAACGAAGGGGAAGAACTAGCCAGAAGGAACAAGACAAGAGATTTTGCCTCCTCCAATGGCTTGTGGCATATTGGCTGGAAAGATTGGCTTCCACGGCAGAAGTCAGTATTGCTCTGACCACTATAGCAATGGGTGGATCTATTAATTCCGGCTTCTCTAAATGTTGTCCTTCTTCCAAACATGTTTAATTTGCTCCGTTTCCACATCGGATTGTGATGATGATGCTGACTATCATAATCATAATCCTAAAAACAACTGTTTAAAACATTCAAAATAAGTCAAAATAAAAAATAAAAATGAGGTCAATATCAGATTAAAATACATGTCAACATTCTATATGTCTGGATAGGCTTTCCTAAAGAAGAAATGTTTTCACTGGGCACCTAGATGAGTATAGGGAAGGCACCTGCCTGTTGTCAAGAGGCAGGGAGTTCCACAGTGTGGATGTGGCTGAACTAAAATTTTGACTTCTTAGAAATGCAGAATGTGGCATTTCTTTAGCAGAGCCAGTTCGGCAGATCAAAGTAGCTGGGTGGCCATATATGATATCAAGTGGACAAGGCGATTTTCTGCAATATATGCATTTCTATTGAAAGTTTCCCCCAAATATTCACATTTTTGTATGCTTTCTTTTTGCTGTTGTTGGAAAGTTGCATCCTGAAATTTGGATAAATTTGGATTTCAAAGGATAGCTGTACTTCAGTTTGTATATTCATTCCGGAAGTGCGAAACAAGGAAAGTCCCTCTTCCTTCCTGTTCCTAGCCCAGAGTTCCATATGCTTACTGGAGCCTCACATTGTTTCTGAGTTTTGCCCTATGGCTAAATCTTTTAGATTATTGTATTTTCAAATAGATGCTCTGATTTAAATGTTAATATTATTATAGTCTTGGGGGGAAAACAGAAAATTGAGAGGCCTCTGACTGTTTGTGTTTGCCTTCGAAAAGATGAAGCGGTTGAAAGCCAGGCAATCTTAACTCTGTCACTTTGGACTCAAGTGCAAAATAATAATAATAATAATAATAATACTAAAATAAAATCAATTACTCATTACACTTGTGATAAGATTAATTTAATTTCCCCCTTAAACAAAGAGGGTAAATTAAAAGAATCAGCTTATACCTTCCTACTTCTGTAGTGACAAGATTAAAAATTAAATTTATACATATTTCATTTCTACATAATAAAGCCTTTTTTAAAAAAAAGAAAAAAAGAAAAAACCCACAGTTCATCTAATTAAATCAAAGAAAATTGCCTGCAGCGTTGTTACAGTATTACAATTAGACGTCTGCCAAAACCAGCCGTTTGAATTCTTAAACACCACTCCAGTCTTAAGCGCAAGATGTGGTTTTCATCATTTTGCGTGATATCATGGAATGTCACTTTGTGTTCCTGCGCTGTTACGTCAGCGGGGGTGACCTTGCCAGATCCACTACATAATCTGTTCAATTTACTGAAACGGCGGGGGGAATAAAGTGTCCCCCCCCCCACACACACACAACCATTCGGTTTGTTATGTATGCTTTGCGAAACCTACATGTGGCAGCGTGGAGGTGAAGAAAAAAAGAATGAGAAAATGTGAATGGATAAGTATATTGTAAAGAGAATGCTACTGTGTTGTCTCGTGTGAAGAGATGGCAGCTTTGGTTCCTAAGAACGTAAGAAGATCCTGCTGGATCAGGCCAATGGCCCATCTAGTCCAGCATCCTCTTCTCAGAATGGGCAGCCAAATGTTGATGCACAACCTTCAAGCAGGATCCAAGCATAGGACTACTATCTCCTCCAGTGGTTTCCAGCTGATGTTCAGATGCATTACCACTCTGACTTTGGGTGTAGGGCATAGTCATCACGGCCCACAATGGTTCAACAGGCCTGCTTGCTAACACAGATGATCAGCTGATATTTATAGAGCAGGGACCTGGAACTACAGTGACTTCGCAACTGGGTGTGAAGACAGCATCAGCATACAGAATCTTGTGACCTCGGTGCTTGGCAGGGACCAATGCTTGCTCCTGCCTTGCCTCACCCCAGTGTGGTGTGGTGGTTCAGAGCGGTGGACTCGTAATCTGATGAACCAGGTTCGTTTCCCCGCTCCTCCACATGTGGCTGCTGCGTGACCTTGGGCTAGTCACACTTCTCTGAAGTCTCTCAGCCCCACTCACCTCACAGAGTGTTTGTTATAGGGGAGGAAGGGAAAGGAGATTGTTAGCCGCTTTGAGGCTCCTTAGGATAGCGATAAAGCAGGATATCAAATCCAAATTCTCCTTAAACTATTGATCCACTTCTATGTACATCTTGTCTTTAAAGCACCCTTGCCAGTCATTGCTCCTGCCACCCACCCCAGCCCCCACAAAAAGTCCTGGGAACTGTAGTTTGCCAAGGGTGCTGCACGTGGTTGGGAGACCCCTATTCTCCTCCTGGGAAAGAGGGTTTGTTTGTTAAACACAGAACCACGGAGAGGAACCTGAAAGAGACATGTGAGGAACTGGGGCTCCACTGTCTTAATTTGGGTCCTTGTATTTTTAACTTTAACCCTGAGATCTTTCGATGAAAGAAATTGCAATTGAGTAGATTGGAAGTCTAACACAAAGGTGGGGTGAGGGGTGGGGGATGGTGATGGGAAAAGGAATTATCTGTGGGATTGAGTGTAGGTATGTTTGAACATTTTTAAGGATTGTATGAAATGTATGTTTGTATATTCGCAATATGTCTGTATTAATGCTGAATTATTTTAACAATAAAAACTTTTCAAAAACAAAAAACAAAAAAATGAGATCTTTCGATGAAGGGTGATATATAAATCTAATAAATAAAATAAAAAATAAAAAAGATCCAACTGAAACAAATGCCTAGTGGCCTGGGTCTCTACTGTTGGGGCACATGGACTTGTCATCAGTATTTATAATCCCATGTTATGGATGGGGACTGAGACCAGGAGGTGACCCAGTGACCTAATAGCCACAGTGAGATTTGAACTTAGAGCGCCTAACAGAACACCAACTCTTTTATAGACAATCCACTCGTGAATCAGTTTCTGGTTCACTCACTCTGCCTCTCCCAACAGCTTGTACATTCCAGAAGAGGCAGCTTTAAGATTTGGACTGGAAATGTCCCTCTGGGCATTCCCAGATGTAACTCCCCCCCACCCCCGAGATGTTTTCATTCACTCAACTGAGTATGGTCAGTTTTTTAAAAAAGGATTGGGGGGGGGGACTTAACCCTCTAGAGAAATCGGTGAGCATCCAATTATAACACTTGTGCTAGATCAGATGTATTTAGAAAAAATAATAATCAAGTTTACATTTTCTGTGTTCTCTCTCTGTCTCTGTCTCTCTCTGTCTCTCTCACATACACACACACAGCCACGAACAAACTCGAGATCATGAGAGGGTTTGTGTGTGCATGTGTATGTGTTTTGCAATCCACTTAGTACAAACACATATGTTCCCAAAGCCTTTTACTAGATAGGAGACAGATGTTCTCATCTTCCACTATCCCCAGTGCAATAAAGACTTTGCAAGAAAGAAAGAGAGAGAAAAAATGGAACAAATTCAGGTAAAACAGGAAATGTAGAAAAATTATTTTTGTAAATTCCAGAATGGGAGGCATAGCCTGGCTATCTGCAGCTCTGATTCTGTATCTCACATTTGCTCTCTTTTTGAAAGCCCTGTCAGATGGAGGCCTTTTTGCTTTGTCCCCTGCTACTGACTCACACGGGACGGCTTGCACACAGATGCCTGAGGGAATTGTATGCTCAGGTTTCCAAAGCAAACAGAATGTTCTTTATGGAGTGGATGCACTCAAGCTACTGCTGTATAAAATATGACCCGGGAACAGTAGCTGCTACTGACGGTAGCTGAAGCTGAAGCCTTGTTCTCCAAAGTCAGGCATCCTTCACACTTAAGCAGAGGGGACAGGTCTCTCATGTCCTGAATATGAGCAACAGCAGGTGAGAGCATTTGGAGGGTTCATTCTTCGAGACAGAGCAGAGATGGGTTCAGACCCCATGGCAGTCGAAGACTGGACATGTCAGTTTCCTTATGTCTTCAGTTCCATATTGAATTAAGAATGGGGCAATGTTTTCCAACAATGAGTCTTTGGGATATGAGAGTCAACCACTGCCCATTGCACCCTCTGATTTATCAACACGCCAAGGGAGGCGTTGGGACAACCCAGCCACACATTGAAGGAATGCAGAAGACATCTTGTTGATCCACATGGAGCAGCCTGACCTGCTGCTGATACACTCAGAAACCACGTTCCCTACCATCTGCGTGTTCTGCCAGGACTCTTTATGGGGGAGAAGGGATTCTGGACCAGTCATGGTCCCCACACACATACTCTACATGCATACATCAGTACGTTCATAGGACCCCTTCACACAACCGTCAAGTAACCCATTATTAAGAGGATGGCTGGACCAACGAGCAACGCTCAGCACCCCTTGTGTTAGGGGTGTGTACTCTCTATTTTCTCATGGGGGTAAGAGAAGGAGCTATATGACAGAATCCCAATTTATGTCACTCACATGTGGGGGGGGCAATTGTGTGGTGTCTAGGGATTGTGGCCTCTTTCCAGCTTTGCATCCACTTCCTGGGACCACACATGCTCATGTAGGGGTACTCTGTGATCAGGACATTTTCTCAGTTGAATATCTTGATAACATAGCCTATGGCATTCAGGCAGAACAGTCTCTGCAGATGATTTCGATGGCAACGTCTATCAATTTTGGCATTGCGGTTTCCTTGTAGACAACTGCATGCAATGTCAATTTGCGTGGGGCTAGGGACGCGGGTGGCGCTGTGGGTAAAAGCCTCAGCGCCTAGGGCTTGCCGATCGAAAGGTCGGCAGTTCGAATCCCTGCGGCGGGGTGCACTCCCGTTGCTCGGTCCCAGTGCCTGCCAAGCTAGCAGTTCGAAAGCACCCCCGGGTGCAAGTAGATAAATAGGGACCGCTTACCAGCGGGAAGGTAAACGGCGTTTCCGTGTGCTGCGCTGACTCACCAGATGCAGCTTGTCACGCTGGCCACGTGACCCGGAAGTGTCTCCGGACAGCGCTGGCCCCCAGCCTCTTGAGTGAGATGGGTGCACAACCCTAGAGTCTGTCAAGACTGGCCCGTACGGGCAGGGATACCTTTACCTTTACCTTTTAAGGGGGTGGGCCCCCTCCCTAGTCACCACGCAACTGTCCTTCCTGTGAGTAATGAGTGGGTAGAGCTTGTGTGAAATCATCATTAAAATCTTGAGGAAACACAAGCAGAGGACTTGTGAGTAAGCCCATTTGTCTTTCTCATTCTTGACAAAGGGATGTCCACCACTTAAGGAGACTGTCTTCACATCTCCCCAGGACAGATTGATTCACTTGCAATAATTGTCAGTTCTTAATACACAGAAGAGACTGGCAATAATTAGCATAACTTCAAAAGCAGATTGATGTACAATGTACACATTTGCTCCAAACAGACTACTATTTCACCAGTAATATGACATCTAAATCTGATATCTCTTGAGTTTGCTGCTTATCCTTTTCTCAGAATGCAGTGTTTGGTAGGGTGAAGAAGTCATTTTTAAACCTGCAGTTCCGTTCAGGTAGAATTAACACACATCTCAAATGGCTTCCATAATTCATGTCTCAGTCATCTTGACTGAGACATGTAACATATGCTGCTCAAGACAGTGTAATGAACGAAAGTCTCTTATCTCCCCCCCCCCCATTTCCTATCCTTTGCCCTCAGATTCTCTTTCCATTCTTTTAAGAATTATATTGGAATAGTTATAATGCAAAAGTCACATTTTGAATTGGTTCATCCTCATGCTGATTGGGGAACAGGAGGATGGAAAGGAAATGTTTTGGGAGTCACAGATCAGTAAACCCCTGAAAAAAAGGTCTCTCTGTCTCTTGCAATATAGGTGGGGTGGGGAACAAAATGTGGCCCCCTGTCTGGCCCTTGGGACTGTTCCTAAGCCATGTCCCTGTCCCAGGTCACACCTCTTAACAACCCTGCTCTATGCCTTCATTGAGTGCTTTTGTTAAGTTGGTTTATGATCCTGAACCATGATAATGCTCCTTGTTTGCTTGGATGGTGGTGTGCAACCTAATATATAAAGATAAAGAATACAGATTGCCCTACCCACTTTTTTTTTAAATAATATTTATTACTTTTCCAACAATTTAAACACTACAAAAAAAAAATAAACAATACAATACAATACAAAAACAATACATAACACTAACACATTAAACTAACAAAACAAAACAAAAACAGTTTAAAACACATCAAACAGTTTCAATATCTTATCTTTCATTCACTTATTTCAATGACCTCCTCACACCTCCCTTTTTTGTATTCCACTTCTGTTAATTGTTTCAGCAATTCCTTTCCATCTTCCTCTGCTTTCTATCCTTTAATTATCTTAACACATTCTAACCTTATTTTTCCCTTTAATACTCTATTAATCTATTTATACTTAATTCCTTATAACATTTCTACTAAAGCCATATAACTTCATTCCAACATTTTCCTAACATTCATTAATTTTACAGTATTTCTGTAAATAGTCTTTAAACTTTTTCCAATCTTCTTCCACCGACTCTTCTCCCTGGTCTCGGATTCTGCCAGTCATTTCCGCCAATTCCATATAGTCCATCAACTTCATCTGCCATTCTTCCCGGGTGGGTAAATCTTGTGTCTTCCAATACTTCACAATGAGTATCCTTGCTGCTGTTGTTGCATACATTAAAAAAAATTCTATCCTTCTTTGACACCAATTGGCCAACCATGCCCAGGAGAAAGGCCTCTGGTTTCTTCAGAAAGGTATATTTAAATACCTTTTTCATTTCGTTATAGATCATCTCCCAGAATGTCTTAATCCTTGGGCACGTCCACCAAAGGTGAAAAAATGTACCTTCAGTCTCATTACATTTCCAACATTTATTGTTGGGCATGCCCTACCCACTTTTGTTTCTGGCCCTCCTCACCCCTGAAATGCAGCTCTTGGAAGAGTGACCACAAGGGAATAAAAAGGTTGCCCTTCCCTGAAATACTGGGCATCTGCTGTGGAATAGCCATGCATTTTACACGGTATCTGCATGATATCATGAACGAAACACCACCACCCTCTAACGTTTTCCCTGTTTATTTCCCCCCTCTTCATTCCAAAGCTCAAATTCAGCTTTTAGAAAAATCAGTGGAAGAGCTGTATAATTCTTCAAGGTGTAGATTTATTTGTTTGTTTGTTTGTTTGTTTCTTCCCTTCCCATAGAATGTATGTACCTTTCACCCAAGGCCCCAATGTGGTATACAACCAATTTATTTACATAACTGCCATCCTTCAACTGAATGATTCCAGGGAAAACTACATGAAATACCACAATTCAAAAAAATATATGATGCAATAAAACCACTGGGCAACAGCCAACATGGTACTTCTGTTAGCTCAAGGATTCCCACTTGCGCAATGGAATTGCTCTTCCTGCGTACTCCTACAGCCAAATCTGCACTGAGGGGTCAGGGGAACCTCTCCCATAACATATTTAGGGGGTGCACAGGGTGAGGAGAAGGAGAAAAAGTTGCTTTCTGCAGCCCAAAGTCCTTCCGCTACCAGAACTACTTCTTTGGATACTGTCTATTAAAACCACAAAGCTAAGCAGAAAAACACATGAACAGAAAAACAGTTTTGTAATGCACCTCCCTAATCACACTGACAGAGGATCTAGGTGGGTGGTAAACCTATACATGAACTCCTGTCAATGTGGGGCACCCACAGAGGATGCAAGAACCTATGCAGGATGAGGTACCCATAAATCTATAAGTGATGTCCAACTTGGGGACACCACCCAAAATGTCAGCCCCTGCCCAGTTTAGGGCTGAATGCATCTGTCATTTTCAGTTTCTCTCCATTTCTCATTTTTCTTTGTCTTAAATTCAGTTCCTCACATATTGCCTTAAAAAAAAAAAGAATAATTGTGAAAATCCATCAGTATTTTATTGTGCATTTCCCCTAATATGCACTTGTCTGTGAGCAATTTCCTCTGACGTGATGTAATTTCCTATGTTCTTTCTCCAAATATATGTATTGTTATGCTCACTTCCCCCAGATATATGCATTTTTGTGCGCATGACTTGGTTGGAGAACTACGTTGCAAAATTCTAAGCAATGTGAATTTCAAGGGATCCCCAAGTTTCCATCTGTGCGCTGTTTCAAAAAATGTGAGTGAGGTCGTTTCACATTAAAACGTGTACCGTGATGAAGGCACATCTTCCAGGTGACCTCTGTGTTGAGTATTCATGCTGATTTAGTTCCACAAAGCTTGTGGGGAGCCTATAAAATGTCAGCTGTTTATTGAGCATTCGTTCCGATTTGCAGGAATGTTACATATGACATTTGCATCAAGAAATTGTTATCTCATACTTTCCAACTGGATTTTGCTATCACCTTCCTTATTGCAAAAAGGGGCGGTGGTGTGTGTGCGTGTGTGTGCTTTGTTGCATAAGAGTACCCAATGACCTTTAACTGTGGAACCTGAATTTGCTAGTAAGTGGTAGAATCCCACCTGGAATGGCAACAGTCTGGAAGTGCCTGCACATTTTGCAGTGGAAAGAGGAAGCGCTCCACACAGGGATGCTGTGTTTGGCACCATTCCCCTGTCGCTCAGAGAGTTCCACCTGGAGAGTCTCAGGTACATGATATTATTAAGCTGTCACTGTACATTTCGAGGAAGAATGGTGTGAGCCGTGAGAGCAGCCGAAGAAAGCAAACTGACTTAAAGAGAGTCTTTTCCCCATTCCTCTTCTTTCCTTTTTTTTTTTTTTTTAAGCAAGAAAACATGGAGCTAATAGCAAAATGTTCTTCTCTCTGTCAGCACGGAGAAGTGGCCAGGTGGCTTTTATGCATAATGCATGAATTGTGGCAGGGCCAGGGTATTTGGTAACCACATGTATGATGGCTTGTCTGCGATCAGGTCACTCGCAAGCGCATGCCACATGAGTCTAAGATCCTTTCTATATATCACTTGCCTTGTGAGTCCTGCCCACACAATGTTGCACACAGAGGATCAAAGCCAGCACAGAGTGAACCTCGACCTCTCCCATCTGTGTATGAATCTGATGGCAAAAGTATATAACCCCCTTTGTTATTTTTTTGCATGTGCCTTCAGAGGCTGGACCTGGAACAAATTGCTGTGAATATAGAAGGCTGCAGACTTTCAGACTGCTGGCTACACTAGCGCAAAATTGCTTTAGCATATTACTCCTCATTCTGGGCCTTATGGTGGTTTGCCAATTAAATCTCACATCAGATATTAAATGGCAATGTTGACCTATAAAACAATACATCATCATATAAGACTTGTCTGTATTAGAGGCCTTCCAGTTAATTACCTCCCTAGTTGCACCCTGAGGTCCTTTTCTGTCAGATCCCCTGTTAACCCATTTTTGAACTGAAAGACTTTGCAGATCATGCATTCTGCTGCTATTCACCAGAATTGTTTGACTCTGACTGAACCGCTTATGCACTGAGAGGCTTAGGGATGAATCTCTAGGATGGGAGAAAAGAATTCCCCCATATAATTCAGCGAAGTGCACACGTGAGGTGAATGAGGGATAGAGAAAAGGGTTAGCCAAATCAGGGCAGTTCATTCCTCTAATTTACTTATTTCTGCAGTAATATGCCAGGCTCGACGTGGGCTGTTATTTGCATCTGTTTCATCACTGACTGAAGCCTTCATTTAATTGGCTTTCAACAATCTAGGTGTACTACAAAGATTAAAAACAACAGCCTGTCGGTAGGCCCTGCCCGTAGCATTAGAATTAAGGATGTCCTAAGGCCAATTCAGATGTAGAAACCTCCTTTGCCTCCCACAAGGCCAGCCCTCCAGCCGGTTGCCTCCCCATCTTTTGCAACAGACTTGGAGGCCAAAGACGCACGTTGGTTGTTGAGCAGTGCATGCGCACACAAAGCAGATATTTGAAAACACGCCAGTAAATTTATTTCTGTGCACCTGGAGGCAAACACACAGACTTTTTCCATTGCCACCCCATCCATACGTTAAAATGCTGCCAAGGATTTAAGAAGAAAGTCTGGACCAAGGCCCAATTGTCACATTTATTTTCCACACTGCAAGGTGACTTTTACCCACGCCTTTTGCCTGCTCAGCATTTCTCCTGAATACACCCCTGTGGAGTGAGATGTGAGATACACCACATCTTGGAGAAAGATCAAAAACTAAGAGCCAGTTCATAGTACGCTTTATGCAAATAGCGAAAGGAGAACTGCAACTGATTCACATTTCTTCTGTCTTTGATTCTACTGTAATGACCTGTGGTAAGATTTCTGAACCCGGCTCTCATGCTGTTATGTCTGTTGTTGTCATGGCAAATTGGAATCCTGATCAAGGGTTGCCTTTGCCTAGTGAACATGGCAGCTCTCTAAACATCTTATAGGAATGCAGAAAGCTGCCTTATCAGACCATCGGTTTGTGGGGCTCAGCGTTGCCTACTGCACTGACTGGCAGTGACTCTCCAGGGTTTCAGGCAGAAGTTTTCCCATGTCCTACCTGGAGATGCCAGGGGTGAAACGTAGGTCCTTGTGTAGGCAAATTATATGCTCCATCACTGAGTTAGGACTCTTCCCTCCAAGATGACTCCCGTGATTCTATCCAATCCTTTATTGATTTTCTTGCCCCAAGAGCCTCTTGTTCATTGTATACTGTGATTCTTCTTCTTCATAATAATAATAACAACAACAACAACAACAACCACTCTGGGCAGCTCCCAACAGAATATTAAAAACACGATAAAACACCAAACATTAAAAATTTCCCTGAACAGGGCTGCCTTCAGATGTCTTCTAAAAGTCAGATAGTTGTTTATTTCCTTGACATCTGATGGGAGGGCGTTCCACAGGGCAGGCGCCACTACCGAGAAGGCCCTCTGCCTGGTTTAACATTTATCATACAAAAGAAAAAATCTCAAAGCGAGTTGAGAAGGTGGAACACAACAAATAAAGACAACTTCAAACTTTCAAAACTTGAATTTCTTAGCAAAACTTTTGTGTTTCGCTAAGAAATGGCAAAATTAGAATGTTTTAACTGCCATTTGTTTGGTGGTTTTGTTCCTACAATTCTTTCTTTCTTTCTTTCTTTCTTTCTTTCTTTCTTTCTTTCTTTCTTTCTTTCTTTCTGTTTTTTCAATTCCATTGGTAGCATGGTGGACCTTGCATTCTGCACTTCCAAAAAAATAGTAGCTGACAGAATTATAGCTCTTGCCCAAGTAGGAGGAAGCTAGACTGCCCGATGTGCTTCTGTGCCACCTCAACTGCTTCTGGAAAACCTCAGCAAAGACATCCAGTTGCCATTCCTCTTAAGCCTTAAACTAAGTAAACCTATGGGCAAGTAACCCAATACAAAAAGTGATCTCTCTCTCTTTCTCTCTTTCTTCCTCTCTCTTTAAAAAGTTGCAATTCCAGTGGTGGCTTGTGCGGCTCATTATATAGTGTGAGATCACAAATAGAAATTTTCACACTTGCCCATCTGCCACCAGCTGACTCTAAAGAGCTGGTGAATCATATAATCAAAAGAGGGTGGGTTTGTGAATAATTTCCCCCCTTTTGTATTGCCATTGGAATGCTTCTCGAAACTGCATAGGAACACCAGCAGAAGCTGAATAACAGGCTTGTACTGGCTGCACCAGGCAGTATGTATAATGCTTCACATAGAGAGGTCATGAGGTCTGGGTCAGGGACCATGGTCTGCAGACACAGAGAGCCAATTCCCACCCTCTGGTTCTTCCTGGTGTGTCTGGTACGTCCTGAATGCGTCCTGAATGCCACTGATGAAAAGGCATTCAGATTCAGCACACAAATATATCGGGGAGATATATTAGCACTTAACAGGCCACGTATTCCTTTCGCCTTTTCTTTCCCTTCCCACCTTTTCTTTTATATGCATGTATATATAATATGCATATATATTTTACATGAGCGATTTGCAATTATGGCATCAGTGACAGTGTCATCTTTTTGTTCTGCTGCATATTAAAATGCTTTGGAAGAAGGATGCAGAAGGTCTTAGGTTTCCAGGAAGGAACATAATGAGGGTAATGCATGGCAAGAACACTCTCTGCTGTCTGCAAAACAGGCATAAATAAAGAGCTACAGCGTAACAGGGATCTCTGGCAAAGTGTGAGAAATTCACGACGTTCCGCCATTGGTGTTTTGTTTTCGTTTTTTAATTATATTTCAATCTGAATTTCAAAATGGGGTACAGCTGGAATGAATTGGTGGTGGTGAACTTTTCATCTGTCGGGCTTAATAGAGTCAAATTTCAAATCTTTTGAATTTGGTAAGACAATTGCAGTTTTGATTATGGTCATTAGACAGTCTCTGGAAATTTAGTTTTTATTGTTTAAAATTGGATTATTTTGTTTAGGACTGTGCCCTGGTGCCCTTTTGGAAATATCCATCCTATTTGTGGCTGGACCATTGCACCATACTTCTTCAGGGGGTTTCTGTGACTTGGGACTCACTATTAGCAAAGGCATAGTTTATTGCTTTTCCCCTAAGATGTGCAATTGTTTTCATTTTGCTTCTCAACTGGGCATTAAAGGGAATTCAGGGTGGCAGCTACCACAAGAAATATTCAGAGAAAATTCTGCCGAACAGCTTCTTTTTTCTGGGAAAATAATTCTGAAATCCTGGCTTTAATGTTGAGGTACGGATGTCTGAGAATCCTGACAAAAGGAGAAACAAGAGTGGAAATAGCTAATGCTTGCTTATTTGTCCCACTTCTGGAATGGAAATCAAGCTATTGAATACAATCAGCATTTAGTGTTATTGTTGCTTTCTGTCTGCAAACAATGCTTTTTGTCTCCCTGATTCGCATTGTCTTTCCTTTACATTGAAATGAATGGAGTGAAACCATGCAATGGCAATGTAATGAACCTAATTAATGTCATTAATTAAACAAATTACCACCACACAATTTCACCACGCAGATAGCAAGACCAAAAAAGCAGTTTTTGGCGGAAGTCGAACGCAGTGGAATGGAAACAGCGCAGCGTGCATTTAATACAGTGCATAATGGAAAACCTAGCTTGCAGTGAATCTGGTTTGCCTATTGTATTTTCATTTTGATTTTGAATTCATGTATTTGTATTGAAATTGTTTTTACCCTTCCTTTTTGCAAGCCGTTTGGAGAACTTTATGTTAAGGGGTAGCACACAAATATTCTAATAAGTAAAGTAAAACAAAATATGTTGGCCCATTGAGAACGACCTTGGACATCAGCATATTTATTTAGGTTACGACACCGTCTGCTCTTTCACCTCAGAGTCAGCAAGACGTTAAACTACAGTTCACACCACAGAGCACTACAGCTAAGCAGACACTGAGGGGACAAAGAGAAACTATCATGCTAGAAGCCATTGTTGGTACGCGCTTTAAACAAAAGAGAATGAAACTGGAGCATCTGACAGCAAAAAGCCATCAAAGTGCTCATCGTCACCTCTTTTAAAGGCAGTTTCAGAAGTATTTGTATTATTTGTCTTGATTTGCCTGAACACACAAAATTTGGTTCAAAATGGGAGGGGAAACCACTGTTTCATGTATCTATAAATTTCTACCCTGAATATTATCTCTTCTAGCTTTGTAAAACAATTGTGATATTTAAGGTGCGCAGTTTTCCTTTTCTGCACGTGTGAGAGAACAATTCTGACTCGATGCCACAAATTCCCAGGATAATGCAGCCCCTCTCCCTTCCCCAAAACACACACACACACACACCTTCCTCTTTGAAATGTTTCAGCAGAAGTTGAAATGCATATACTTCTCAAACTTGCAGCCAATTGCAGCTTGAAAGGGCAGGATAGGGCACATAAATAATAATAAAAAATATTGTCTGATAACATTGTCCTTTTTATGGGGGGGGGGGAAGAATGCCACGTCAGCCCTGAAATATGGAGTTGGAGAGGGAGATGGGAAAGAGGGAGCTTAGAGGCTGATCAGGTGGAAGAGAATTGGAGAATTTTTACCAGGCTTGGATTCTCGGTAGTGGCACCCACCCTGTGCAACGCCCTCCCATCAGATGTCAAAGAGAAAAATAACTACCAAACTTTTAGAAGACGTCTGAAGGCAGCCCTGTTTAGGGAAGCTTTTAATGTTTAATAGGTTATTGTATTTTAGTGTTTTGTTGGAAGCCGCCCAGAGTGGCTGGGGAAACCCAGCCAGATGGGCAGGGTATAAATAAATAAATAAATTATTATTATTATTATTATTATTATTATTATTATTATTAGGTGGGCAACAAGCATCCCTCGGCGAGATTTCATGTGGGTAGAAAAAACAGGGAAATGAAGATAGCAGAGAGAGATAGAAGTGGGTGGGGTAACAGGATGCGAAACTAGATGGCCCATTGGCCTGATGCAGCAGGCTCTTCTTAATTAATCACGGCCAATAATTTCAGTGGGTCTACTCTGAGTAGGACTAACACCAAATACAACCCCCGGAGCCCCAAGAAAATCATTCTTACAAGACTGCGTTTGCTGAACAAATGACTTCTGCAAGGAAATATGTGCAGGCCAAGTTCTACCCAATTGTTCAGCAAGAAGTAACACCATTTAATAACTTGAAACTTATTAAATGGCCTTTATTCGTGCTGTGGGTGTTCTGAAATGGCAACAGGACTGCACACTGTGTGATGACAACATGTCGTGTGGTGCAGAGGCGTCACAAAGCGGTGGTCGGAACACAGGTAAATTAATGTCTAGCCCTGACAGCCCATTCCTGAATAAATAGTTCCGTCAGACGGTATAATCCTATGCCTGTTTGCTTGGATGTATCTCTCACTGTCTGCAATGGAGCCTACTCTCTAGTAAGTATATTTGGGACTGCAGCCTAAATGCCTCAAACCCAAGTCTCCCTGATCCTCTGTGAAGCCACATCATGCTCTTTTCCACTTCAAAAAGGGCAGAGATGGACTCTTGCCAATAAAACAAAATAAAATAATCACCCATATTTTGAAAAGCAAAAGAGACTGACCTTAGGCGGAAAAGGTTTATGTTGCTTTTGAAGATTTCCTCTCACAGACGCCACCCTACTAGAAACATGTTTTATAAAAATCTTCACACTATGGATTCTTTAAAGCCATATACGTAAGCATGAAAAACTTATAAAAGCCACATTCCAACATTTAAAAAAAGCACACGAAAGCTTTTCTGGGGCATGTGCAAGATGAGAAGGAAGTTCTGAAAAGGGCTTGTAAGGAGGCATCGCTTTCCGTTGTATTCATCACACACAGCACTGTCTCCATTCCGCTGTGGTTCAGCTTCTGCCAAAAATGACATTCTTCATCGCACTGCCTGTTGGGGTGATGTTAATGTAAATTATGCATATTTTAAATTTATTTTTTTATTTAACAAAATTTATATACCACGTGATTATAGTAAAACCTCCCTGTGGTTTACAAGAAAGAATAACATGATTACTTTAAACAATTAAGCTTCCCTATGATTTGGCAGCCTGCCTAAATATGGTCCTCAGCTATGATATTGCTGGCAACTACCTTCAGCCAAATGGGCTTGAAAGCTCCCTTCCAGACTTTTCATCAAAGTCTAACTTTTCTTCAAAGTTCCAAAGTAGTGGGAACACAAGGCAGCTGCAGAGGTTGCATCCATGTGCCTCCCCAGGTTATACCCTCACACATTCTTTTGAAGGCTTGAAGAGGGCTAAGATATTATTTTAGATGACTTTTTGGTCAGCATCCTTATGCTTATGCCAGCAATGTGGGCATGAGAAAGGGAGGCTTTCAAATAGAATTTCTTCACGCGTCTAACCTTATAGGAGCATGTGTGTGCATGCGTGCATGCGATATGAAATGAATGAAACAGCGGAAATATAGATGAAGTTTATATCCATAGAGACGTTTAACTTTAAAAAGGAGAAGCAGCAGCCAATGAATATGGAGAGATTGAAAAATTGGTAGAGTTTGCCCCCTCCTTTTACAGTGGTACCTTGCAAGACGAATGCCTCGCAAGACGAAAAACTCGCAAGACGAAAGAGTTTTTCGTTTTTTGAGTTGCTTCGCAAGACGAATTTCCCTATGGGCTTGCTTCGCAAGATGAAAAACGAAAAAAACGAAAACATCTTGCAAGTTTGTTTCCTTTTTCTTAAAACCGTTAATACCCAGGGTGACTTCGAGGAGCAACTCATAGCATGTGGTGTGGTAGCCTTTTTTGAGGTTTTTGAAGACTTTGGTGATTTTGAAGACTTTGGGAAACCGTGCTTTGCAAGACGAAAAATTCGCAAGACGAAAAAACTCGCAGAACGAATTAATTTTGTCTTGTGAGGCACCACTGTATTTGCCATATCCTCATCTTCCAAAAGAAAAGGAGAGTTTGTTCAGTTGGGGGGAGGAATGTAGGTTACCATGTGAGGCTTGTTCCCCAATAGAGAACAGGAAGAAACCGGGCTTTTTTGAAGTTTTCCCTCTTTTTCATTCAGCACCCTCCCTCCTGCCCTTTGCAGTGTGGGCTTTGCTAGTTGCCCTTTTTTAGGGGGGGTTGAATTGGAATTTGGAAGGGAGCCCCTAACTGGCTCTTGGGGCTCCTCTTTTTCACCTACTCCACTGATCTTCAGCTGGTGATTTGGGACCCACTAGTGGGTCATGGCCTGATCCAAGGTGAGTCACAACAGGAGCACTACTGCCATGCAAATATATGGTAGAAGATTGAGACATGGGTCCCCAAATGCATGTTCTGGTTAAAAGTGGTTCCTGGGTCTGAAAAGGTTGAAGACTGCTGGCCTCTACTCCAAACTGTTGGGTGCTCTCTGTGTGCCTGAAGTTTTGTTCTTTACTGTGGTCCAACTGGTATTCAGTCCAGGCAGGTGAGAGGATTTAAGGAATTCACAATTATGGGGTTGATCCTGGCAGGCTCACTTGGGTGAACGTTGGCCAACTGGGCCACAATGTGCTTGTCAGGGTCAGATGCCCAAGTTTCACACAGCGGGGAGGGAGGATTCTTACCAATCCCTTGTTACCGTTGTTACCTTGTTACCAGCATATGAGTGGTGGGATAGAATCCACTTTCACCTGCCCAGACATATTGGATTTGATCATTTGGATTAATATGGTTGGTTGTGTCAATCCACTGGTTTGTTATATTTTAATAAATATAACCTACGTGTCTCAGGTCTTTTTCCAGTGTGTTGGCAAAAGCACAATGTCAACAAAATACACAGGAAGCTAGATTTGAGTTAGCCTTGATCGTGTCACTGCAAATGACTGGGGGGGAAAGATGCATATGTTCCGCAGTAGAGAAATATGAAGATGAAGCCGTGCGACTTTAAAAATCACAAAGACATTAGCATATTGCAGTTCCGATGAAACAGAGTAGAACAAATCTGATTGGACGCTGGTCAGTTTATGGCTGATGCCTAATCGAAAGCTTTATTATTATTATTATTTTTTGCACTAGTCCCTGGGGCACTGTTTTATCTTCAAAGCTTGAGCCAAGAAAATTCACATCTTAAGTTGTCTTCAGGCTGTTTCCTGCTCTCCCACCCCCTTTAGTTTTCCATCCTAGCTCACTTGAACAATCCTGTTAATCCCCAGTCAAGTGCATACATGCTAAACCCCGATGAAAGGAGGGAAATGTAAAATGAAAGGAGCAGAGCTTCGACACCAACAGTGCTGTTTTCCAGCTAGCCTCGTCTGTGTCCTTGGCAGCAGTTTGTTCAACCAGAAAGTACAATACTTTGTCAGGGTAGCAAACGACACAGTGCTGGCCTTGGCGTATGGCTGTAGTCAAAGTTGTCCTCCACATAACTTTGGGGCGGCAAGTTCTTAATGGTTACTAGCTGCTACAGCTCTTAGAGCAGAGTTGCTTGAGCGAGTGGGAGGACACAGTCACTATCAATATGCCTTCCTTATCACTGAAGTTTGCTCTACCCTTGAAGATGCACAAGAACTTGCAGATCATAGAGGTGGTGGTTTGAGAGTGGGAAAACCAGAGGTGCAGGGTCACAGCAGGCCAAAGACCCCTTACTATATCTATAGTAGATCCCTGTCTCAGGTCTCTTAGAGCTGTCCAATCAGCATCCACGGGGAGCTTTTTCGCCACTGAGATGAAGTCTTCTCATGCTTTGTGCTGATTAGAGCCAATCAGAGAGGAGATGAGTCACCACCGAAGATTGGCTCCTAGAGTAACTCTGGAAAAGGAGTGTGGAGGGAAAAAACACAAAGGAGTTGTTTTGTATGCTCCAAAGCTAAGCATTTAGGAATGCTGAAAACACAAGGTTTCAAGAGACTGGTGTGCAAGTTCTGTTAACATGCAAAAGAACTTTGAGGAAAGCACACTCCAGAATAAGATATTTGAGCACTCTAAGTGATTTGCCCATGAATGTGCCCATAAAAATAGCTGAAAAGCAACACATGGAGATCTGCATTGATCATTGCAACAGCCCTTATTCTTCTTCTATAAAAAAGGATTATTGTATAATCTTAGAAGGTTGTATAATCTTAGAAGGGAGCATCACTCCAAGGGGACAAGACTGTGAATATAATGAACCCCCAACTTCTGAATTTGCCACTATGCTACTGGGGAAAACTAAAACAATATGCATTCTATGGTGGGCAGGTGCACGCGCGCACGCGCACACACACACACACACACACACACACACACGTAGAGACAGGACCAGTGCCAATAGTCACCATGAAGTTATTATAGTACATGCTACACTTTTAACCAGTGCTTTTATTCTATAAAAAAGGTACCGGTTTTGAATACCCTTGAGTACGCAAAAGCACTGGACAGGATTATGTCATTACTGCATAATCCTCTGGCCACCATGTAGCTTCTGGGTTCAGGACCCCACTGTGAGTTGGTGTGGAGGATGGGGCTGTAGCAGCAGGAAGGAGAAGGAGCAGAGGAAGCCTGGACTTGCTATCACCAAGCTTTCTAAAGCGAAAAGGACCATCTTGTGTCCCCATAATATTTAATATTCTTTTCTCTAATATACCTGGTTCCTCTAGCCTTTCTTCATATGACTTGACCTTCTAAGCCTCATGGTCATGGTACGTTTGACACGTGGGTTTTGGATTGTATGGGGCTGTTTTTAACCCCATTTATAACACTATCCTATGCATGCGTACTCAGACATAAGTCCCATTGAACACATACTCCTTGGTAAGTGTGCAGAGTTTCAGTGGAATGCACGTTGGTGTAAAGCACCGGGTCTCATCATTTCAGGACTGCACCACCTTGGTATACCAATAACTTAACTCTCAGGCAGCTGTATCTTAATGGGATCTAGTAGGAGAGGTCAAGGTGATTCAGTTTCCATGCTCATTCATTCTGGATGAATTTAAATAAATGTTGGCAGATGTGCTGATGTTGATTATTACCACCATCCACTTGGGAAGGAATCAATGATCACCTAATGCCTGTGCTAGGTTGCTTTTTTTTTTTTTTTAAGACCCAGACAACTGAGAAGTCAAAGCTATTAATCAAGGCCTGCTGTGATCTCCATCAGGCAGAGTCCATCATTTCAGTAAGGAATGCATGTCTCCTCTTGTTCAGCCATGTGTGCTTTACATTCATGTTACATCTTGTGCGTATTTGCTTGTCTGCAAGAAGACCCTTCCAAAACGTTGCTTTCTGATAACCACAGTTGTTTGCTTCAAGCTGAACTTTCGGCAAAATATTTGCTCCTCTATTTGCCTCACGTGCTTTACGTTCAACAAAGATATTGTGCAAACTTCACAGTTGTGGGTAAGAAGGCAGGGTGTCATTCTTTTAAATATCACTTTGTGCTATTTGAACACCTGAGAAGGTACTTCCTCTCCCCTCTGTGCATGGTGACCTTGCAAATCAATCTCAAAAAATAGCCTTTGATTATTCCATCCCTGTCCCAGGGATCCCAAGGGACATTCTTTGTGGTGCTCTAACAATCCTGGAATACCTTTTCCTTGGCAAATCAACGAAGCATAGGCCTAAGTATTTTCTAGAAATGTTAGAAGATGTTGAATCTGGCTTTGCTATTGCTGAAGCAGGGGTTCAATAGCTGATGCAGGTCTAGAAATCTGGATTAACCACTACAAATATGCATGACGCAGGCTAGTTGGAAAGCTGCAAGCAGAAGGAAGCAATTTCTGTATTTTTCGCTCCATAAGATGCACCTGACCATAAGATGCACCTAGTTTTTAGAGGAGGAAAACAAGAAAAAAAAGTATTCTGAACGAAACAGTGGATGTATGATTTTTGTGGTTCATGCTGTGGCCACAGACATGTGATTTGACGGTGAGTTTGGGGTAGCCCAATGCAAAAATCCTGAGGATCCATGTGGATCTGTGCTTTGTAACCACGTTTTTGTGCCATTGCGGCTCCACAAAACAGTGGATGCATGATTTTTTGGTGCAGGCTATAGCCATGGATATGCTATGTGATCTGATGGTGAATTTGGGGTGACCCAATGCAAAAATCCTGAGGATCCATGTGCTTTTACCTTCCCCCCTCCCAGGCACCCTCTTTTATCGCTAGTGTCCCTTATCTCCCTCCCGATCGCTTGCCGATCAGCTGCTCAGCGGCTTTGTTTCAACCCCCCTTCCCTCTTTCTAAAAAAAAAAAAGCATGATCTGCTTTTCGCCCCTGGGCAATTTGGCTCCAGGGACCATGCATTCACTCTGTAAGACGCACAGACATTTCCCCTTACTTTTTAGGAGGAAAAAAGTGCATCTTATGGAGCAAAAAATACGGTAAGTCACCTTTACCCACCCAACCCTTATGGATTCAGCAACAACTGGGTTTCCTAAAATGGGGTTTTCATCCAGGCATCTAATTCAGTCATTGTTGTCCAGGGCCTTTATGATCCTGGTGACTTAATGCATATTTTAATCTACTCTGGTTTTGGAGTGTTATGATGTAAAAGAATTACCCAACTTCCTAAACTCAAGTAATTGGGCCATCTAGAAATTAAATAGAGTAACTAAATAAACAGTGTTCATGCTGGACAGGTTTTGGCCATTTTGGGACAATGTGGGTTAATTGTGCTATAGTAGACCTTCAGAAACACTTCCTCTGCTCTTTTCCTGTGTTGGAGGGTTTTAGATTTCCAACTGTTTGGAAACATAATTATATTCTGCTTCAGTTACTGCTATGTAATATTTGATGATGCCAATATAGTGAAGTGGTTAGGATTTTGGACAGGGTGGAGAGATTGTAGTTCAGATTCTGCTTAGCAATGAAGTTCCCTTGATGACCTTCGAAAAATCATTACCGGTATTTCAAGTTGCCGCTAAGTCGACTTATACAAGACGTCTCAAGGCAACTTACACACATGCTTAAAAAGCAACCATTGAGCTTAACAATAAAACAGAGCCCTCCCTGCCCCCTGCCCCCAAAGAAAAACAATGCACACACAGAAACAGCAGTAAGCACGCTTATCATAAACACTCAAACGCCTGAGAAAAGAGCTAAACATTATGGTACAAACAGAAAGCTAATGCAGGTATCAGGTGGACCTTTCTGGGGAGAGAGTTCCATAGATGGGGGCCACAACTGCAAAGACCCTTTCTGTTGTCACTGCATTATTATTTTACATTTATTATTTATGGGCGTGGTATAAATAATAAATTATTATTATTATTATTATATTTGCACACTGCCCTTCATCCAAAGATCACAACATAAAAAATACAAAATCCATAATAAAGCAAAAACAAGAACAACCAAATAACGTCCTTCCCAAAGACACATTCAAAAGGCTATAAAACGCTCAATCAGCCAAATGCCTGGTTGAAGAGAAACGTTTTTGCCTGGCACCTAAATACATGTAATGAATGGGCCAGGTGAGCCTCTTAGGGGGAGAGCATTCCACAAACAGGGAGCCACCACAGAAAAGGCCTGTTCCTGAGTTGCCACCCTCTGGACCTCTCATGGAGGAGGCACCCAAAGAAGGGCCTCAGATGACGATTGCAAGGTCTGGGTAAGTTCATATGAGGTACTGTGGTCATGTGCCAATTGAGGCTTTATAGGTCAAAACCAGGACTTTGAATTGGGCCCGGAAACTCATTGGCAGCCAGTGCAGTCAGGCCAGGATCGGTATAATATACTCAGACCGTCTTGCCCTGCTGGGCAGCCTGGCTGCCAAATTATGCACCAGCTGGAGTTTCTGAACCATCTTCAGAGGCAGCCCTATGTATAATGTGTTGCAGTTATCTAACCTAGAGGTTACCAGAACATACTATCATTGTATCTCCCACCCATGTCTAGAAGATGGGTATCACGTCAATTTTCTTATCACTCCAGCTTTTGATATTCAGTTGATAGGCCAATGACATGAATGTCAAAGGTGAAACTGAAGTGAACAAGTACAGTGGTACCTCGGGTTGCATACATTTCAGGTTACAGACGCTTAAGGTTACAGACTCCGCTAACCCAGAAATAGTACCTCGGGTTAAGAACTTTGCTTCAGGATGAGAACAGAAATCATGTTCCAGTGACGCGGCGGCAGTGGGAGGCCCCATTAGCTAAAGTGGTGCTTCAGGTTAAGAACAGTTTCAGGTTAAGAACAGTTTCAGGTTAAGAACAGATCTCCGGAACGAATTAAGTTCTTAACCCGAGGTACCACTGTACAGTTTTCAAATCACATTGCAGTGATATTTCCCAAGTAAATTTTCTAGGTGTCACTGCCTTGCAAGCTTATCAATATATGCCCTCATCCATAAAAAGGAATGTAGGCAGGAGCAGTTCAGTGCTCGCAGCTTTGGTTTAGTGGCTTTTGCCAAAGCCTTGAGCCAAAGTCCTCAGGAGGAGTGCCCAGAAATATTTGGCTCCAGGATCAAGATTCAGATCCGAAAGAGCCAAGCTTACAGAAGCCTCTTGGAGTCTGTGTGTCCAACACCCATGGAAAATGAAATTTGCTCTGAATAGAGCCCTTTTAGATCAAACCTTCCAAGTAGACTAAACATCTTTGACAACGAGTATAAGATTTCATGGCAAAGCAATTTTGCTCAGTAATTTGTTCAGTTCTAAATACTGTTGGTTCTTCTAAGTTCATTTCTCACTCAATTATTTTCTCGGGACACTTCGTTTGAACACAGTAAAGTACCCAAGCCTCGGTTCTAACAGACCTTTGCAATACCAGCGAATGTGTTATAATACCTTATTTTCTGTTGGGGAGATTTAATCTAATTCACTAAGATGACTTGACTGTAATAAGAATTTTCAATAATGTATGTTAAAAGGGTCTTTATGTAATAACTTAGAACCGGAGGATAAAAAGGCTGAGCGTGGGTTTCAAAAAACACTGTTCTATGAAGGATTAACTAACCTAGCAGGAAACTTCCCATAGGTTTTCACTAGCCAAGTACCTAAAAGCCATTATAGTCCTGTTCAGTTTTTCAGATAAATTTTCCAGTTCAGGCTATTGTAGATTATGCAGAAATGCTTTATGTTACCCCATTCCCTTAACAGCAACAGAAAACAACTATTGATCACAATTGAGGTTTTCTTTTCAGAGATTTACAATGCTGTTTTGGATATGTTTTCGATGCTGGTTGAATATTATACAAGTTTAAACTTAACCAAGATGTATAGTGAATTTTTTTATTTAGTCAATCTCCCCAGCACCCCACCCAGTTCATTTAGGTCGTCAGTTGGAGTCTCGTTTGAACTCCCTTATTTATCTGAGGTTGAGTCTTTTCAGTGGAGGCACCCTTACTCCCCTTCCCCCCAAGGGTTTGTAATCTCTTTTATGACTTTTATGTCAATTTATGCATTGCACATGTGTTTTAATAATTGACGTACTTTAGGCAAATGTTAGAAAGGTAGGATATAAATAAACCAACAGGACATAACTCAATTTTAAGAAAAATGGTGGGTGTTTTTTTAAAAACAAAAATATTATGGGTGGTATTCAACAAAGTTTCACTCAACATAGATTCATTGAAACTTAGTCATGTTAATTAATTGTAATGGGTCTACTCTGATCAAATAGAGTTGGCTTAATATCACCCTACTCAAGTAGGCCTTGGAGATTCTGATTGGCTTTTCAAATGAAAAGTGCAATTGTTGATTTCAGCGAGTGGTTTTGAACACCCAAAAAGGGCTATAAAATAATAAGCATCTGATGTGCTCGTTTGTCCGATATTCTTTTTGAAGGATATTTTGAATCAAAAGTTCACAATTTTGATTCCATTACCTTTGCTTTAAGCATGTTGCCAAAACCTTCCTCCCCCACCCACCTCTGCATCTCCTCCCATATTAATGTACACAACTCTCTTGATCCTGCCTTTTGTCTCTTCATCTGTCTAAAATATTAAAGTGAGACTAGGTAATGAGTCACTTTTTATCTCTCCAAAGGGAAGCAATGCAAGATGACACTCTTTTTCAAAGATCTTACTAAGAAACACAGAGGATAGGTGAAGGGTTTGGATTTCACTCAAAACCACCTGGTGTAATATATTTTCCTCTATCTTACAAAGCCAAGTAGATGCAGACAAAAGTCACACCACAACATAATTACAATATTGTACAATTGGATTCGACAATGTGGTTCCCTTGCACCCCCCAGATATTGTTGGACTCCAACACCCATAAGTTTTAACCAACATGGCCAGTGGTCAATGATGATGGGAATTGTAGTCCAACAAGTTATCAAGGGCACCAAATTGGCTAACCTAGTTGTATAAGGTTGTGGCCAAGTATGAGGGCAGGGGGAGACTGTATTAACCATTAAGCCAAAAGAGCTAGAAGTTTGCCTACCATCTATTTTTCTCACTCTCTACATCAGAAATGGGAAACCTATGGCCCTCCAGGTGCTGTTAGACTCCAATTCTCATCACCCCCTCCTAGTCAGGAGTGATGGGAGTTGTAGTCCAACAAGATATGGAGGTTCACAATCTCTCCACTACTTGCTGTAGAAGAAAGACAGGGGGAATTCAGTGAGGTAATAAGCTGTATTGGGCTCAAACCATGAGGGGGAAACCCATCAAAAATAAAAAGGAAGCAAAAGAAGAGGCAAAGTGTAAAAATGGTGCTGAAAATGAATGTTGATTTATCAAATAATAATAGCCCATGAAAAATAGGGACAGCCAATGTGGCAACCTCAAGACATTGACGGACTACAGCTACCATCAGCCTCTACTACGATGGATCAGGGTTCAGGGGAGTTGTAGTCCAAGATTTGGAGAGCACCACATTGGTTAAGCCCAATGTAGAAAGGCAGAATATAAAATGACTTGAATAAATAAATATCACTTCCCCCTGAGCTGGGATCCAACAGCAGAAGTGTATTGGCTAGAAGAAAAGAAAGGAGAGAGGTTATAGGGAGATAGCCTGTAGGTGCAGGGAGGGCTGAGGGCAGGGATGGGAAACCTCTGGCTCTCCAGATATTGGTGGACTACAGCTCCCATTATTCCTGACCATTGGCCCATGGTAGAAGGGGCCGATGGGAGTTGGAGCCCCATGACATCTGGGAGTCTATATGGACCCAATTTAAGCCAGCTGCCACCACCACCACAGTACCCTTCTGCTCTGAAATTTAGATTCCCTGTTTTATATGTGATTTGGGCAAACCTGTGTTTAAACAAAGAGAACTGCCATATGTAACTTGAGTCCAAACTCTGTTTTAGCAAAAATAATATTGTTTCATCTAAATGACGAATACATATTATGATGATATACAGGTTTTTTTGGATTCATGAAGTGGTCTCCTAGGTGTGTGTGTGTGTGTAGGAAGAGGGAGAGAATAGACAAGAGAGGTAATACCAGGGGTCTCTCATTCCTATATGGAGCTCAGATGAATGCAAAATCCAATCAGAGTGGGTGTGAGTGGCTCCTAGTGACAGAATTAGCATAGCAATACAGATAGCATCAACACCTAAAATGAGCCAATTACTTTCAGTAAGCTTGCCACTCTTGGTCTCTGCCAAGTCCAAGTTCCATAGTATGAAATTAACACATAATTAAGAGTGGGTCACACCCACTCTGACGGAATGTATTAATTTGCCTTGCTTAACCTTTTGGCCACTATTACTTTACTTTGCACCCATGTGAATTGCACCCTAGATACCTATCTAGGATACTTTCCATGTAATCTAAAAAAGTGGGCTGTGACCAACATACAAAACAAACCCAAACAGGTTTGTTAGCAAGGCTAACCAAAGACATTTTGCTGCCAAAGTTTCTTCCCACCTCCACCAACACACAGACATACTCCCAGAATCAAGGTGCATAAGACTCAAGGCTGGCCTTTTGACACCTGAGGCAGAAAATATCATGTGCCCTAGAAGTAGAGACACAATACCAATAATAAATTCAATAACTGCTTTCTCATAATCCCCAATATTAGACTTTTGCCTCACCTGCCTAATAATTGGGCTTAATTCTTTAAGATTCCAACATGGGAGTTTGTCCTTTGACTTACAGAGTAGACTGATATATTGTTTTGGACTGCAGAGTTCCTGTCGGTTCCTCACACACACAGGATCGTGAGCTGTTTGAGGGGCGCTAGATTATGATACCCTTCCACTATGCCACCTTGAGACCCTGTCAGGGGGGAAATATATGTTGTTGTTGTTTAGTCGTTTAGTTGTGTCCAACTCTTCGTGACCCCATGGACCAGAGCACGCCAGGCACTCCCGTCTTCCACTGCCTCCTGCAGTTTAGTCAAACTCATGCTGGTAGCTTCGAGAACACTGTCCAACCATCTCGTCCTCTGCTGTCTCCTTCTCCTTGTGCCCTCCATCTTTCCCAACATCAGGGTATTTTCCAGGGAGTCTTCTCTTCTCAAGAGGTGGCCAAAGTATTGGAGCCTCAGCTTCAGGATCTGTCCTTCCAGTGAGCACTCAGGACTGATTTCCTTCAGAATGGATCGGTTTGATCTTCTTGCAGTCCATGGGACTCTCAAGAGTCTCCTCCAGCACCATAATTCAAAAGCATCAATTCTTCGGCGATCAGCCTTCTTTATGGTCCGGCTCTCACCTTCATGGCGTGCCGTGGCAAAGGGGCTTGAATAACTCAGAGAAGCTATGAACTATGCCGAACAGGGCACCCAAGATGGACTGGTCATAGTGAAGAGATTTGACCAAACGTGATCCACCTGGAGGAGGAACCAGCAAGCCACTCCAGTATCCCTGCCAAGAAAACTCCATGGACAAATAAATATATAATAACACTTTAAAAAAGCTGTATTTGCACCATTCCAAGAGCACTGCAACATGTGGAACCACTGTATAAGAACCCCTTTAGGCAACTCTACACCAAAGCTATTACATAATATCTGAAAGCATGATGCCATCATGCAACAGGAAATAATGTCCCCCAGAATCTAGTCATGGCTATGTTCTGCCTCCACAGTTGGAGATGATAATGCTTCTCTGAATACCAGGTGCTGGAAAGCACAGGAGGGGAGAAGGCTCTTATGCCCAGGTCCTGCTTTGGGGTTTCCTGCAATCATCTGCTTGGCCACTGTGAAAACAGGGTGCTGGACTAGGTGGACCATTGGCCTGATCCAGCAGGCTCTTCTTAAGTTCTTATCCACCTGGTGTGGCTCACAGAAGGTTGACCACTTTTTGATCCAGCCAGATGGACAAAAGTAGCTCCCTGCCCTGGTTCTACAACAGATGCCACAGTAGTCTGTTTGATGCTGGAGCTCTTCTCCATCACTGGGCCTTGGGAGGATGGAAGCATACACAGAACCGGGCAGAAACAAACAGGTTTTTCATCCATAGTGGAGGGAACAAACGTGGATAAGATTGCAGAAGCCTTGCACACAGAAAGAACAGGCAGAATGTAAGTCCCAGGCACTGGATTCTGCAGAAAAGACACCATAAGCTGGAAAATCCTCCCACTATGGGATTTTTGATGTGCAAATAGAAATTGCATCCATAATTGCTTGTGCCAG
This sequence comes from Podarcis pityusensis, assembly GCF_964106645.2. Lineage (NCBI taxonomy): Eukaryota > Metazoa > Chordata > Lepidosauria > Squamata > Lacertidae > Podarcis > Podarcis pityusensis. The sequence goes on along the minus strand of NC_138028.1, from coordinate 18,669,564 downwards.
AGGAACAGACAAAAGCAGCTGCTTGGTGTTGTCTCATTAGATCTGACCTTTTTACACAGCAGCCAGAGAAACACAGGGAGAGTCTTGGCAGAAGACAGCGGATGCTTGGCACCAGAGCAGAAGGATTCTCCTGGCTTACACCGTGGCCAACCCCAGGCACAGAGAGGAGACGTGGAGGAGGCAGAGGCCTGCAGGAAACTGAATCTGACCATATCTCTGTGGCTGGCTTTTCAGGTTGCTGATTAGCTTCTGCGTTACACTAGGGAAACTAGTCTGGAAAAATCAGGGGCGAGTCTCATTTCTTTTCCCCTGGACGCTTTGCAAACCGTGTAAAGACAGAGGTATACCCAAGAACAACTGGGCTCTTCTGGTAATATTTAATACTACTGTCATTTCAACCTGTACACTTCTCTGAGTTCTGTACAGTGGCTTATAGAGCCAAGTCCTGCTTTTAGAGAACACAATAGACACATAGTGCCTACGAATCCATCCTCACATTTGGCTTGGCAGCTGCAATCTCATGAAATATCCACTGTGCAACTATACAGAGGAGAAAGAGCCAGGAATTTATTTATAAAAGTATTTCTATACTGCCACATCATAAAATATCAGGGTGGTGTAGAATGCCGAAACATAAAACAACATTAAAGGGACGCAAAACAATTTAAACGGCTGCAAAGTCCTGCTGGCATTTTTTTGAAAAGGTCTTCAAGAGACACCTGTAAATCAAAAGTGAGGATGCCTGCCGAATCTCTGCTGGAAGAGTGTCCCACAGCATGGCACCAGCAATTCTAAATGCCAGACTCCTAGTGGATGCCCGACAGGCTTCTGTAACATGAGAGACGATCAAGTACCATTCCTCTATCTCCAATGAAAAACAGTCCTTGTGTCGCCTTCCAAGCAACCCAGACCCCCTGAAATGCCCAGATGTATGTAGTTGCCTACCAAGCACAACCGCTTTGGTGCATCAGAAAAAGTGGACTCTGACCCACACAAGCTTTTTGCCACAGCACTTTTGCTTGTTTTAAAGGTGGCACAGGTCTCTTCCATCATTAAATACAAGCAAGAGAGGCTGAGAACAATGTGATGTGGTCATAGAGTTCAGACACCTCAAACTCTTCTGAGCCAATTCAGTGACTGCACTGGAGGTGGCATACCATTGGGTCACCCGTGGGCACATATGTGCCCACAGAGGTCTTCCCTGGCATCCAGGGTCTTCTCCCCCTCCACCACTGAAATTAGGCTCAAAAGAAGCACCCCGTTGTAGCTAGTGGAATAGCTGATGACTATCCTGGTTGGGGAGGGACGCGGGTGGTGCTGTGGGTTAAACCACAGAGCCTAGGACTTGCTGATCAGAAGGTCAGCGGTTTGAATCCCCACGACGGGGTGAGCTCCCGCTGCTCGGTCCCTGCTCCTGCCAACCTAGCAGTTCGAAAGCACGTCAAAGGGCAAGTAGATAAATAGGTACCGCTCTGGCGGGAAGGTAAACGGCGTTTCCGTGTGCTGCTCTGGTTTTGCCAGAAGCAGCTTAGTCATGCTGGCCACATGACCCGGAAGCTGTACGCCGGCTCCCTCAGCCAATAAAGCGAGATGAGCGCCGCAACCCCAGAGTCGGTCACGACTGGACCTAATGGTCAGGGGTCCCTTTACCTTTTTATCCTGGTTGGGGTGTGCATGCAATGCCCGTAATTGTTTCTCCAACTTTGCAAATGTGCCCACAGGCCGTAAAAAGTTGGCAGCACCCGATCTTGCACACACTTATCAGAGGCCAGAATTCACTGGTTCCAGCGATCATTACATGCGCAAGCCGGATGAAAGCACAGCTGATCTAGACTTGCTGCAATGAGCTCCATTACAGGTGCAAAAGAAAAAAAAGAGTGGGGTGAAGGCCCTTCACACAGAAGGAAAATGTGACAGTGGCGGTGGGATGGGGTGGAGGCTCCATGCTAGGGGATGTACAGGCAGCGAATTTGCGTTGAGGGTACTGTAACACAACCCTTCTCGGCTGCTCTTCCCTTTTCCTGGCATCAGAGTGGATGCAATTCCTCTCATGCATTATTGAAAGGCCCAAAAGCCTGCCAAGCTCGCCTGCGTTCTTTTTCTCTCTCTTTTTTGTGTGTGTGTGACAGACAAAGGAGGGTACACGGATGGCACCTCTCACTGCTTGGGGCTCTGCTTTCATTAAGAACGTTTTCTGCCTGGTCTCTGAGGGCACCCTCTGTCAGAGGCTGAGCCACGCATCACACACATGCACAGTGTGTGTGTGTGTCCAGTAGAAGAGAAGCTGAGGGAATTAAGTGTCCAGGTGCCTGTGGAAGCCGATTAGAAAGGGCCACGTTGTTTGGTGTCCTTCACGCCTCCCCGTTTTTTGTTTTGCCTCGGCAGAATCTGGAGACCTCGTTTTTAGGCTCGGTGACTCGCTTTCAACCTCCACCCCCCCTCCCCTGCCACTTCCCTCCTCTCCCTTTATTTCCTAATGCTTGCAGGTCCTCCAGGAAGACACAAGCACTTACAGTTGTTGAGTGATTAAATATTTATAATCAGGGCAATGAGTGAGGTGTTGAATAATAAATGCTAAGGTTGAGGCGGCCTTAGATAATTTCTGCAGATTTCTTCATCCACCGTCTCTTTGATTCTAAGGCAGAGGGAGAGTGAAGGAGGGAGGGAGAGAAATCCTTTTAATTAACAAAAACTTTATTTTTATTTTTTCTTACAGCTCTGACAGTTGTTAGTCCTTTATCGCTGTTTTCTTTGCGAACTTTGACCTTGTCACATCATTAGAGCCGTCATTATCATCTGAGACAGACATGCGTAATGTTGACGGGCTGTTTTTCTCTTTCTTTTTAATTTCCGCACCACCACCACCCCCCGCCATCACCACCACCTTTGGGTATTTTCCTCGGTTTTCTTTCCCATAGGACAGGTCCCTATTTCTTTCAGAAAGCTCAGCTTTCTGTAGGTCCGGCCAAGCAAATTCTCGATTCCTGGGAGGGTTGGTGGGAAAGAGTCTTTGCCACCTTCTCCTCCTCACAAAAAGGTGAATTAAAAATGGTGCTGCTATAGGCCTTAAAAGGCTTGTGAAGGCTAGTTAGATGGATTGGAAAGGAGGGCATGCCACTGAGCAAAAATGGAGAGATTTAGCCCACATCCACAGCATGAAGATGCTACTTTAAACAGTCATGGCTGCCCCCAAAGGATTCTGGGAAGCGTAATTTGTTAAGGGTGCTGAGAATGGTTAGGAGACCCATATTCCCCTCCCAGAACTACAATGCCCAGGGTTCCCTGTTAAGAGGGATTGATTGTTAAATCACTCTGGGAATTGTAGCTTTTTTCTGCAAGAGCCCTGCATGTTTGTAATGCATTACCTTCCAGGGTTTACTGGGTCCCATCACCAGAAGCTCTTAGGATACCCCTAAATAGGTATCTTTGCTTTTTCTCGAGTCGAGGTCTTGAGAAAATGATTGGACTACTGGTGGTTTTATAAACTGCATTTTTGCATTGGATTTTATTATTCTTAGCTTCTTTATTATGGTGAATTGCTTTTATTTTTGAAAAAACATTTGCATTGGATTTTTATAATTTTATGAACCTAAAGGTGCAAACAAAAAAGAAACATCCCATATTCCTTGCCCTCCCAGCTTCCTAGCCTTCAGTGGTACAGCTAGATTACCAGTCAGTTAAGAATTATTAGGCTTAGTGGTTTTGTTTCATTGTGCAACTTGGAGTAATTGGAAGGATTCTGGGTGGAGTTTCGTTTATCCATTGTAGTGGAGATAAAGAAGGAGATCATCAGCCTTTCGCAGTCATGTTCATATACTGATGTTATGATAGCCATATCTGTCATTGAGTGGATGATAATTGGCCTGTCCCGTGATTGTCATTGGCTACTGTGAATTAATTGTGGTGGCAGTTGTTGAATGGATGAGCTTTTTTGCATAATTTTGATTCCTGTCATCATATTTTCAAAAGTCGAGCAAACATAGCAGTGCCAAAGACTTTCCTGACCTGGGAAAGCTTTTGGTCTAGCACGGGCAGACTGATCCAACTTCCCTTGCTCAGCAGGGAAGAGATATTTCTCCCCATCCAAGCTGAGCCACTGTGACTTTTCCCTACAGGGACATGCCCTTATTCTCATACCAAGGATGACCTTGAGAGTCCTACTCCGTCTAATATTACAATTGACAGTTCTTCTTGGGTTGACTGAAAGCTTTCTTAATATATACTTTGTCAGCCTTCCCGTCCACTGATTTAAAAACCAAGAAGTTGGCTGTTCTCATATATATATTAGGGGGGAAATAACAATATGTTATCAACAGATTATCAACATTTAATCCAGAATCTCTACAGTGTATTCAATGGCAGGTTGTGCGCTAAATTATTCTTCAGACTTCTCTCCTTCTCACACTTATCTGGGAGTAAGGCCCACTGAAAATAAGGGAGTCCAAATAATCTCCCCACTTATTAAAAAAATAAATTGTGAGGGGATGGTTGTCTGACCAAGACGCCTTGCAGCCTAGCATTTGGCACCTTACTGGAGAGGCTGTTTGCACTTATTGACTTATGCCTATAGTGCCTCTACAAACAAGTGGGGGCAGGGGTCTGGATTAGGCCAGGGACTATCCTGACATGAAGGAGCAATGGGTGGACAGCAATAGCCTATTCCCATTTTAAGATCCCGGTTGTTCCTTTGAAGCCCTGCCCTTGCCCTCCCACACCTGACAATGATGATTGATTGATTCAATTTACATACTGCATATTACATACTACCCTTTATCAAAAGATCCCAGGGCAGCATACAACATTAAGAACACGTTACAGAGCATCTATAATGCAAACGTAATAAAAGGCATAATAATAGACAGAATAACAATAAAATAATCCTAACAACACACACAAACCAGCATTAACAGACCATAGATTACTTAAGGGTTAATGGCCTGGGTAAAGACGAATGTTTTGGCATGGCAACTAAAGACGTGTAATGATGGCACCAGGCAAGCTTCTCTGCGGGAGCCACCATAAAAAAGGCTCATTGTATGTTCAGACCCAGAGACCTCTCCCCTAAATAAAGACACATTTGACTCAAATTTTAGTTTTGGTTTTTGGCAGAATTTAGGCCACAACTTTATTGATTACAGAAAAGTGAGTGGTTGCATAGACTCTGGTTCGACTAGCTCCCTACACCCTTGCAGGTAGTGCTGACCCAGAGCTCTATCATAGGTCAGCCAAGGGTGAACACCTGAGGCAGGTGAAAAGCCTGGGAACAGACTCTGTTCACTCCCCAGATGCTCCCCTGGACTCAGGCATGGGGACAACCCCCTCTTGGGGTTGAGTCCCTGGATTCCTTTAACGGAATATCCTTCACATAGGGATGGCGAGACTGTTCTCCCATCCCTATCACCTGAACCAGTGCCTATCCACAACCTTACAAGTTGTGACGAATTGCTACGTGGCAGGCGAAACCCAAATGGCCACAGCCAATCAGCCAAGTGGGGAAAATTCCTGCCGTGCCCCTGTCCTAACGACAGACAACACATGACGGCATAGCAAGGTCAATCGTAAAATGCCCTAAAATTAGGAAGAGGTGGGCAGGTGTTCCGATGCACAAGCAAAAAGAGGAAGTTCTGGGACACGTGCATTGGTTTATATAGGTCCCTCAGTCCGTTTAGACTGCACCGCATTGGCCAGATTAAACCCAGCAACGGGGGACCTACCAATCGGGTGTTGTGGCTATCCAATAGACCCACCCACAACCAGGAGGTCAGTCTCCAGGTCTCACCACAACACGTGCCCTCTTTTAGGGAGGACACAATTTCTCTTGTATCCACCCTCCAAAGCTCTCAGGGAGAGGGGACATAGAGATGGGCCTCAGAAATCAAGCACAGGGTCTGGGTTGGTTTATATGTTGATGTCATGTATGGGGTGTAGTGTGAGGGGGTGCAGCTTCTGCAAAATGGCCCCACAGGCCAAATGGGTGGGCAAGTTGGACCACAGTCCTATCCCTGTGCTAAAGGAATGGACTATGGAGCGGGAATGCCTGCCCAGTGCATCAGTGGTTGTGACTTAACTAGCCCATGAGGTTTCATGGCCCCTTTATGGGTTCACTGGAAATCACCTTCAGTGTTAATGCCCATGCACTTCTAGGCATCTGCTTCAGAGACAGAAAGTTAACTTCTGGAGATCCAAAGGGGGAAGCTGAATGACAGCACTAGCATATCACATTAAACAATTCAGAAATTCAGAAATAGGGACAAGATAGGGACAGCGATTCACAGAGGCCCATGAACAGAGGCAGTTGGAGCATCTGCTTCCCTGCCTCCCAAGTCAGCAATGGTTGCTGGGAAGCGGGATATGCCCATCAAAACTGACAGGCTTCAGCTAGTTGGAAAATAATTGTCATCTACTGCAGCATGATTTGCGAAGTTCATAAAGAGGTTGTACCTTCCCACTTGTCCGATATTCAAGAAATGCTTAGTTGATTGAAATAACACCTTTAGGATGTAATGCAAAGATTATGATAAAAATCAGAAATGCTAGAGGCACTGTAAATACCTAAAGGAATCATCACTCATTCCCCTGCTTATTATCAAGTCCTGATTCCTTAACCTAGCAAACCATATAATTCCTTCAGTTTATCTACCCAGATAAACTGTTCGCAATGAAAATTAAGGCCTTCTGCTTTATCACTCTATCTTGGTAAAAGTAGACGATGCCAAAACCGTGCATATTGACTGTGGAGTTTAACTACATTTCTGCAGAGAGCCTTTTGGTTGTAATAATGTTAAAATTACATATTTTATATCCTTGTTTTCCCAGGGTCCCACTTGTCTTTGTTAAGCCTTCACCACAACTAACAGCAATGTACTTTTGCTCAGTGGTAAAAGGTTACTTAGAATTTCTTCCTAATTTTGTTTCCTTTCCCCACCAAGGGGGTAATTGCTAAACCACCAGCTGCTAAATAGATTTATCACCAGTTGCCAAACCTGCTGATAAGTTGCAAGCATACCTTTCCCAGTAGGGGCCACTACAGAGCATTAAATAGGGAGTCTGGGAAGAGAAAATGAGGACACAATGACAGAAGGAACCAGGTAAATATGAAAAATGCTCTACTGGAAGATTAATCCATCCTTTAGTCCACCGTTAAAGTAATAAAAGGTTTATGATTCATTTTGTATGTTATAATGGAGGAGGCAATTAGTAATTACTGGATTTATAGTATTTGTTATGTTAACTCAGCCAATAAAATGGGGGGGGGGGGAGATATTATTTTTCTCCCTCAACCCAAGCACATCCACAGCAATGCTCTTGATGCATTAAAAATGCAATGCATGCTAGTTTGCTAAACGAGAAGGAAGAAATGGCTCTGGAGCAAAGATGGGGCTGGACTGAGCTCTGGCAGAAGCATTTGTTTCTCCCCAGGTAAAAAAAAATCACACATTCTTTGTGGATGTAGTATAAACCCTTTCTTTACTTTTTGTCATTTCCTCCTTTCCACAGCTTCCCCACCCCCCTTTAGAAGGCAACCAGTTCCTCATAAAGTAAGCTAACCATAAGAATAAGACAGAGGTCTTGATATTTTGGGTTGCTCTGCAGGCAAAGTCCAAGTTAGGAACGGTAGGTGTTGGGGTTCCAAAATGTTGACCCATCCTCCTGCCCTTTTAAGACTCTTCCAGTGGGGGTGCAATTCCCTGATGGCTTCCAGATATGCTAGGTCCAAGAGCAGAGATGAGTGAGGCAATACAAGTCATGCTTGCCAAGTCAAACAGAGCACAACATCAATGTTCTGTAGCCCACCAGTTGTTGTTGTTCTTGTTGTTTTCTTTTTTTAAAAAAAACCTACATAGAGTTTGCTGCCTGTCTGGAAGTACAAATGATAAAAATAAAAGGGATGGGGCTTGCCGTGTACCTGGCAAGTCACAGTCAATCACAGGCTCTGTTTCTCAATCACAGAGTAATGAGCTGTGTGGGACCAGCTTGAGGGAAGCATGTGTGGCTACTTCTGGGGAGACAAATTGTGCAGGCAAAATTATGGGGGACTGGGGGGAAAGAAAAATAAATAAATAAAAGGCAACATGCTGCAGCTGAGGCCGTGCCCAGCCTAGAACATCATCCAAGGCCAGAAGTTCAGGAACCCTTTCCCATAAAAGCTGGAATCCTGTAGGAGAATGAGCCGGCCACACCCTGTAATCACCTGTTTCTTAATTTCATCTTTCTTTCCTCATTTGCCAACTGTCTTTCTCAGCCCTTCATCCCTGGGAGCTAGGGTAACCGGTTTTGACATGCATGTCCCCAGGGCCGTCTGTTCCAGGGTCTCACAGGCTGGGAGAAGATAAAGATGACACAAAATGAATTTGCTCACAGTTGTTTTAATGTACATTGGGGCATAATGATAATTGCATCAGTGCACTGCAAAGGCTGCCAGCCTGGTGTGCCACTCCAGGTCATTGTAATGGCACGAGTGAGATAAAGAAGTGGGGGTCACACACACACACACACACACACACACACACACACACAGGCACATCTGTCACACAGGTCTACAGTGGACTTTATGAGGTTCAATTTTCAACCTGAAATTTTGAGGGATATGAGCTCCACAAAATGATCTTAACTTGGTGGTCCTTTACAAGTTCACAGCCTCAATATGCTGCTCCTTTAGTACCATTTTAAGGGCTTTGCCCGTGACACAGCATGATTCCCAGTCAATCAGGGACCACAGCATGGATATGATGATGTCATACTTCCAGTGTGGCTATTTCACCATCTTCCTCCCCTAGAAATGCAGAGGGGGCACATTTCCATTGGGGAATACCCAACTAACTTGTTGCGTCAGCACGATGAATGTTTTGCCTGCACAACATAGCTTCCCCCTTCTCCTCCTTCTGAATTCTCCACCCCCTAAATTTGCTCTGAGGTTTTTCCCAACCCTCTGAACCAGACCTGGGGAGGGTACAGGGCATGGCCAAGGAAGGGAGAAGGGGGAAAGTTCCATCACATGTACTGTTTCAGCTTAGCACTAACACAAAAGCACCAACATATAGCAACTCTCTTGTCCAGTGAGTCTGCAACTGTCTCATTCCCTCACAGATTATGCCGTCATTAGTTTTCTCAATGCACCCTCCTTTGTGCTCACCATAGAGTTTCAACAGACCTCTTTAAGATTACACTGCAAGAATGCAAGTTGTTCAAGACCAATTATGGGAAGACAATTTTCCTATTAATAGCGCCTTTTATACATGAATACTATTTTTTTATTATTTTTAAAAACGCTGCAAAAGACTTAATTAAATTAAAACAGTCCTGCCTGGTTGAAGCCTCCACTTGTCTTATCTATCCTTAGAAATATTTTTGTCTCTGGATTTTTTCCCTCCAACAACTGTAGTATAGTGAAAATATTTACTCTGAATCCACGTTCCTGCTGTGGTTCAGAATTCCAGCTTGACATGCTGTTTGACAGTCCTTGGTAATGTTACAAATTGCATTCTATATTAAAATATTAACAACAAGGGGGGGGGGAAGGATCAGAAGGTTGACCTGCCCTGAACCTAAGCAAAGCACCTTTAGATAATTTCAGTCCACACACAAAGATGCTTCTGAGATTCTACAGTATCAATTTGCGCCTTTACATTTACATCCCTGTTTGATGCTGAATTGTCTGTTTTCCATCTGGGGATGCAATGGAGGGCAGCTAAGAAGTGGGAGGAATCTATAGCCACAAGGACACCGGGAAAACAATTTGAACAAGGTTCCATGACTACAAATGGGACTCAGAAGCACAGGCAGTGGTCGGTCTCAAGAGGGAAAGCATGAGATGCTGAGAGAAGGGGAAAGATTCAGGGTAGACCTCTCCACTGTTGCAGCAGAAATGTCTTAGGTCAAAGAAACTTAAACAGCTGCTCTATATCTGGTCTCCTACATATGGGCTTTCCTTTTATGAAAGTGTATATTCTGCCATTCTTAACCAACAGTTATAAGTGTTTTCATCTTCTCTCACATCCCTCCTGATGTGACTGTGTGGGAGAGAATGGGCTTCTGAAGGAGAAGCGAATACTTGAAGTTTGGGGCAGGAAGGAAGGAAGCAGGATGCTATCATTTCAAATGAGGACCAGCTTCTGGTCCATTCATCACCTTTTATAACCTTGTGCGCTAACAAGCTTGAATTAAAAACATAAGAGGAGCCTTTCTGGATCAGGGCAAAGGCTCATCCAGTCCAGCACTCAGTTCTCACAGTGGCAAAACTGATGCCCATGGGAAGACCACAAGCAGAACCTTCACATATTCACATTTTGAAATATTTACTGGTGCACATTTTTCATCATATAGACACATTTTTGGACAAACTGTTGCCTAACATACACATTTTTGCAGAGCGACGTACCTAACATTTTTGCATGCTGCTTTCGCCAAAATGTGCATTTTTGTACACATTGCTTGGTCGACGAACAGCACTGCAAAATTCAGAAAGCAGCATGGCGCTCCTATGCAGAAATCTATCACGTAACTGCCAAACAGCACACTGCCAATGATACTCTCTGCATTCATTGCACTCCCAAGAAGAGATTTGCCTTTGTAGAAGTGTGATCAGGACATGTCCGTTCAAATCTATGGGGCCACACAGAAATAACATTGCAGGGAATAGTATCACTGCAACCACTACTATGCTATAAGGTCCACTATCCTGTAATATTACATATGAGCCTGTTCTGCTGATGAAGCCTAGGATGGCGAAACAAGCCTAATATTCTGGAAATCCTTGTCTTAGACTCTGAGAAAGGATTCTGTGGAACTGTAACAACCCTTCATGTGGATTATTGGACTCTTTGAACAGACAGGTGGAATAGCTACTTATACATGTATGGACCTTATGCATGAACTGACTAGAGAATGAACTGATCCACTGGGTCTTCTGCTTTTTTCGTTGAACTTTGAGACTTCCGTTGAAATCTACAATTTGATACAATGAACAGTATACCTTATTTATTCAAAAGTACAGCCGGTTACATCTTGTGTGTTTATTTTGTAGAAGTGTGATCAGGACATGTCCGTTCAAATCTATGGGGCCACACAGAAATAACATTGCAGGGAATAGTATTTATTGTAAGGCTTACAAGTAGATAGATCTGCAGGTTTTCCATTCTCTAAGCCCTGGTTGTCTGTCTATGGCGGCCTTTCTTGCTGTCTTACTCCTGTCCCCTGCTGATGCTTAGGACAATGTGTTTGTGCTTCTTCCTATAGAGAACTCTTCTTAAATATGTTCAGATGAAGAAACTGAGGCAAGACTTGCCTGCTGTGAAGCATTTCTGCCAAGGGTTCTTCAAGTTAGCATTAGCAATCCAACTTCTGGACTGGAATAGGTCAGGCTTCCTCAACCTCGGCCCTCCAGATGTTTTTGGCTGACAACTCCCATGTTCCCTAGCTAGCAGGATCAGTGATCAGGGATGCTGGGAACTGTAGTCTCAAACATCTGAAGGGCCGAGGTTGAGGAAGCCTGGAATAGGTGGCTTATCTTGCTTCTCTGTCTGCCTGCCTCTTTGTCCACCAACACTCCCATTTGAAGCCAGTCTCGAACCACAATTGGCTACCGGCTTTGCTCCCTGCATTCTTTATTCTGGGACTTCTACTTCCTCCAGGTTAGCCAACATTCTGCAGGCTTGCACCTAGCTGCAATATTTGCTGGTCAGCCCTTTACCTGGATGAGCCCTTTAAGTGAGCACAGTCATTGCATGGTCAGGTAAGAGGCTCAAATCCTGGCCACAGGGAGGCAATAGCTTTTCATCTCTGAAGCTTCAGCAAGATTCAACGAAGCAGGAGATACAGAAATGTTGGTTTGCTATTTTTAAGTGGTTAAAAAAAAATACAGGGGAATGTAATGTTTCTAATATCCTGAAGTTTAAATGTAACTGCGCGAGGAGAAAATATAATCATCTCTGAGCTGAGAAGCTGTGTGTCAGGGTAGAAGTCCATGCAAAATTAAACGCAATGAGGTCTCCACCCACTAACTTTAGCACTGCTGCCAGGAACTGTAATAATTAATTGAGTCTTGATATTTCAACAGCCTTTGATTATGGAATGGAGCTGAGTGGAACATTTCACACATAAAAGGGAGTGAAATGAAGTAGCAACCAGGTTGGGGGGGTGGCGGCGAGGCGGGGAGAGAGAGACACTTTGCATCTTTCTCAGTTCTATGAAGATATCCTGAGAAAGAAATAAAAGAATCCAGAGGTTTTAAAAGGAAGGGGGTCTGAGGGTTTTAATTCCCCCCCCCCTTTCCTTACTTGCCAATTATCAGTTGATTTTTCAGCTATATAGACTTTTCCAAAAACATTGCACCACCGTCACTGCAAGTACAGGACAGCTGAGGGAACAGATGGTCAAATGACATATTGTCCTCCAAACGATGACCATATTATTGAGTTAGCACATGATAAAAGTAGGCCAAGATTTTGGTTGGTCTTCTCTCTCACCAGTTTTTGAGACAAAGAGGATGGATAGAGGCCAAGTGACTGTTCTTTAAAATAAAATAAAATAAAATAAATAAATAAAGACCTCTCTCCACCTAATTCTGAATCCCAACACATGGCAAAAGAACCGAGGAAGGTTGCCCCACAAGAAATCTGCATCTGAAATCACATTGGTTGAATTCTGGTGACACTTGTAATGATTCTGAATCTGTTCCACACATTCTGATGGCCCTACTGAAACAAAACAAAAAAAAACAACAACTACCAAGCCTTCAGTCTGTGCACATTTATCCTGTTTCAGTAATTTTCACACTTAACTTCAATGAGCTTTAAATAATTGCCGTGATGTACAAGATGCCCTAATGCAAAAGCATTTCCTAAGATTTGCCATCCAGGCCCACCAGACTCAGGAGCAGAGAAAGGAACCCATCTGGGGCATAGCTGGTCACTCACTCAGGAGTCTTTGGGTCTGCTGGGGTTGTGACTCAAGAATGCATCCTTCACCACTCAAATTTGATGTCTCTGAATTCAGGGCTGAGCTCACTCTCATTTAGCACCACGGGGAAATGGCGCCACTTCCTGCATTAACAAATGCAAGCACAGTTTGATCCATTGCAGGGGAAAGTGCTATGGCTCAATTGTAGTGCAATGCAAAATGTTTCCAGCAGGTAGGGAAAAGAACCTTGTCTGAAACCGTGGAGAGAAGATGCCAGTAAATTGAGGAGATGGGGGAAAAGCTCAGTTGAGTTGTGGGTTTGAGTCCCATGTTGGGCAAAAGATCCCTGCATTGCAGGGGGTTGGACTAGATGACTCTCAGAGTCCCTTCCCACACTATAGTTCTATGATTCTATTAATTATTATTATTATTATTTATTATTTATTATTTATACCATGCCCATGGTCTGACTCTGTATAAGGCAGCTCCCTATGTTACTATCTCATTTTGTTGTAAAGTTGTGTCCCTAGTTAAAGCAATATCAAGTTTCTCACTTTTATACAAGGGTGGGCACATTCACGGTGATGACAGGAAAAACAGAAACACAGAACTTTTGAAATCCTACTGTATACACGTATCTTGATTTTTAAAATGCTTCTCACAAGAAATTAATCTGCAGTACTTGGATTTAAAGAGTAGTAAAGCCCAGGTCACAAGGAAGCTAATTGGTTAACTTGGATTCACTCCTCTTGAAGACAGTAAGAGGGACAGCCCAGTTCACATCTCAACTCTGGTGCAAGACATGTCCAGCCATGTCAACAGATATATCAATCAAGCTCTATGGAGTGCAATCGAGTACTGCAACACCCCCATCTGCACTCATAGCAGCAGCCTCAGGTTTTGAGCCTGTGAACTGGAGATTAGCAGAAGGCCTAGGCCAGAGTATGCCTGGAACTGGAGGAGAGGCCATGGGATGTTACAAGCCTAATTCAGCTGCATGAAAAGAAGTGAAGTCTTATTCAACTGGACCATAGTGATGAGAAGAAAAGGATGGACAGGGCCCTTTACTGCATTATGTTGTCCCTCCAAGGGTCCTCTTGGGGTATCTGATAGCTGAGTTGAGATTCTAGACTACTCCAGTTGGTTTCCCCAAATCTTAGTGTACCTTTAAGATACCTTTGCTGGAATCCTTATCCAGAAACAATGAGACACTGGCCAGCTTGCCTTTTCTTCCAGAGTTAGGCTCCCTAGACACAGGGCCTTCCACCTTTTGCTTACAAAATTCTTCAACGAACCTAATATAGTGATGGCAATGTTTGTATGTATGTATGTATGCATTCACAGGTGCCAACTCCCATGGACCCTGGGTGCCCGAGCACCCACAAAATTCCCCATGAATAATAATAATAATACATTTATTGTCATATATAACCTGTGTACAAATAAATTAAATGAGCCACCCCCCACCTAAACACTCAATCTCTTATTGAACAGCACACCACCTCGCAAGTCAATTTCGCTGTGTTATTTTCCGTGAAGGGGCTGGGCACCCACAAATTTTGGTGCCATGGCCATGCACACTGCATGGCAGCCACAGCTGCTGGGTCAAGCTGGTGCTCTTGTATGCATGTTTCTGTGGCTAGATAGGTAAACAGACAGACGAGTTTATGCAGGGATGATTGTGCTACAACAACAAAACCTCCCCAGAATATATTTCCATGGGCATTAAGTATATATACTCAGAAGATGCTTCCTGCAAGAATAAACGCTTTCCCCTCTCGTCAATCAGTGACAACAATAGGAGCGACCTTAGACCCAGTGAGGCTGGATCTGTCTTAATCAAAGGACTTCAGCTTAACTGGATTGCTGTGAGTTCCGCTGAAATCCATTCACCTGCAACTTAATATCATAAAAAGGGAGCTTTGTTTTATTTTCTTAGGAGCGGCTTGAGGATGAAGGGAGGGAAATCCCAGGATTTGCGAGATGCAGGAGGAGAATTGCAAAGAAAGGAGAAGCTGAACGTGGCACCTGACAAAGGTGCAGGAAGAGCAGCCTCTAATAAGGATAAGTAGGAAAGCAATGATCTCGAGACATCAAGCTTCCCATTTGCAGAAGTGCAAGAAAATGAGGGCATATAAGGACTGTTGTTATGTCTCCATTCATGCCTGCACCTTGAGCAAGATGGTTGCTTGTTTCTTGGCTGAAATCCAGCTTGGGCAATTACGCTTCTGCCTACATAACTTTTTAGCATGTTGTTTCATGGGGACACCCAATGTGCGGCACAATCTAAGCATGTCTACTCAGAAGTAAGCCCCACTGAGTTCAATGGGATTTATTCCCCAGTGGTTAGGAGTGCAGCCTTTATTTTGTGCCCATGGTGCTTTGCAGTGTTGCTCTCCAGACCTCGGAGCAGAAGGGTTCTGCATTTAAGCAATAGGCAAAATGAGTCTTTTATTGGCAGCTCAGAAAGTGTTTTGAAACTTTCTGCTAATTCGAGAGCTTAACGACATCAGTAACTGGCAGTAGGTTCAAGTCAAACAAAAGCATTTCTTCATGTGGTGCACATGCTAACGTATGGATTTTATTGCTGCAAGATGTGACAAGGGCTACTTCAGTGATCATTTGCAGAGACCTGAAACACGTAGAGATAACTCTTTCTGTCACTGAAAGGTTGTGGCACACTGTTAGCATCAGTCCTGGCATCTGGTACATAGAAAGCTGTCTGGGACCAGAGCTGGATGGAGGATTAGGGGGGAAAGAGTCAACCTAAGGGCAGAGTGAATACCAAAAAGTATGCTGGGGAATCTGAGCTGAGAAGCTCTATCTGAAGTGGGCTGAGACTGGAACAAGGATAAACAAGCAAAAGTGAAAACTGATAAGACTGGGAAGGCACAGGCAAGTTGACTGGCAGAGAAACCTGAAGGAAGCCACGCATGAAAGACCAGGGATTCAGCTATACAGCTGCAAATAAGTGTGTTGTAAAGTGCAGTATAAAATGTGACACTAGATGGGGACAGTGAGCTATGGCAATTCCAATATATTTTTCAAAAAAAAAAAAAGCATTTTCACAGCATTTTCTTATATGTGTGTAGATTCCACCCAGAAATGGGCTGCTGCTAAAGCAAAGAGAAAATAATAGCTTCCCAGGGACTGACCCACAGTTGGAATAGCCCACATTTCTAGGTCACTGTTTCCTCAACGGCAACTAATTGCTAAGAAGCTTGTGTCTGGATACTGGGTGGTGGTTCTTTCCTGAGTTTAAACCACCAAGCCTTAGGGGAAGAGGTGACCCACCCTCCTCTCAGATAAGAGGATAAGAGAGCAAGTGTGTGTTTTGTGGGGGAGGGAGAGAGAGAGAGAGAGAAGCTTTGGAACAAATGGAGAGGGTGGGGCAGAAAAAGAGAGATGTTCCTGGAATGAATGGAAGGCTAAATGAAGTGACGAGTTGAAGGCCACTCTAATTTTGCAACATGGGAAGAGCATCTGAAAGCCTACACAAACCAACTTGATTAGACAGTGTTTATTATAAATGGGGGAAGGGATACTCTTTCCCAGCATATAAATCCCTTGCAAAGCTGAATTATTTTCTGGAGAAATGAACCAGCACTGTTGTCTTTGTTTCCTTGTCAAGTCCCAGATTTTGAAATGAGGGTGTGGCCTTCCACCTGCCACAGTACCTTGAGAAATCAAGGCTTCCTTTGGGAGATCTACTAAGAGATGTGTGTAGATCTGTTGCATTCTAGGAGTGCCTGCTGTTTGCCTCCACTTACGTTCTACTTCTGTATTTGCAAATAAAGCAAATATAGTCTCCAGTGTTCTCCCCTCCAATAACGTCTGATTGCTATACTGTTGACCATTCATTAAAAAAGAGGTAGTAAAAATACAGATCACAGGAACGTGAGTCTTTCTTTCCCTCTTCTCCATCTTTACTTTAACATTCGACCCACAGATTTTTCCCCTTTGATGGCTTTCTTGTGCCCATATAGTTTTCCAGAACTCAAAGATCTCGCTACAGAAGAGATGTCAGAGTTTCACTTCCCTTTCTAGTGCAGAAGTAAGGTGGGGGGATATTCAGAAGTCATTTGCTGATTCTCTTTTGTCATTTCTTTGTAACACATGAAGTAGGTGCGTGGCCAAAAGCAAGGTCTGGACAGACTTTTGTGTCCATATCTAGCTTCTCCCATATCCGATAAAGAGAAAGAAAAGTGTTGGAAATCAACTGAAGTCCACAGATAAAGTTATGGGCAGCTAACAAGCAATTAGATAGACAGAAGGATAGAAAGGCAAGCAGATGGATTGAAAACCAAAATAGCAATGTAGACAAATGGACCATCGAGTCAAGGATGCCAAAAACCGGTTTCACACCAAGAGGAAGAAAGAGCAATGGAGGCGGTGCTGTTGCATCCTGTACAATTTATGTACTGATTGATCATCTTTTATTGGTGCTGTCTTTGGAATATGTCTAGGCAATACAAGCGAAGAGAGGTTATTGGCGTTTTATCGGTAACTAACAAAAAGGTTTTTTTAAAAAAAACAGATGTACATGATAGACGGTTTAGTGCTGAGTGAATAAATTCAAGAATATGGTATCTACGCAACTATTTTCGGGGCCTCTCATTCTCTTTATGTACAGAACAACATGTGAGCTTCCCCAAACAGAACTAACACCCTGTTCAACAATATTCATTTTAAATTAATTAATTAAACATGGCAAAACCCACCATCCTGTTCCTTGTATCTTGTTAGCGAAGTGCATTTCAAAAGAAATTCAGACCTGGCCACCATGGAGAGAAATCTCAGATCTGTCACATCCTGAAGATTTTCTAGGTCTTGGCCAATTACAGAATGTTACCAGGTGGTTGGAGCATATTCAAGGGAAGGAGGGTGGGGAGGAAGAAAGGGTGGCAAAATATCACATGGTGGTGGCTTTCCTGTGTCAAAAATGAGTGGAAGAATTGGGCTGAAGACGGACTTGAAAAGGCTCCAAGGGGAATTGCTCTTGTAGACAAACTAAGAGTACAAGGAGAGCCCTGCTGGATTAGACCGAAGGCACGTCGGGTTCAGGATCCTGTTCTCATAGATGTCCATGGGAATACCTGAAACAGCACCCTTCCCCACCTCTGAATCCCAGTGGCTGGCAGGCTCAGCCCCACACAACACAACACACACAATTCCCCCACCTTACCAGATTGTTATAGGAGCCACTGAGAACACAGCTACACATTCTGGGGCCACGTGACTGCCACCAATCTCCTTCCACTTTCTCCCCAACAATGGCTAGTAGAAGCAATACATGTTGTGATGTCACCATCTCCCAGCCTTTTGCCCCCACTCCAGTTCATTGGCTGCTGCTGGAAGGAGCAAGAAAGCATTGTATTCAATGTCACTACATCATGTTGAGGAGGGGGGATGCAGATCAGCTGCAGACTCCAGAAACATGCAGTTAAGCCCTCATATATGGTGTGTGGGGGTTTTGAACATTCTTCTGTATAATCCAAGAACCATAGCACAGTGGAGGCAGAAGGTCCCAGGATCTCCCTCGCATCTCCAGGCAGGACTGAGAGAGACCCTGCCTAAAAGCCTGTCAGTGTGGACAGTATTGAGTTAGGGATTGGGCACACCCATGGAACAGAGAAAGACCCTTGTCTGAAACCCTAGCAGTTGGTATAGACCAGCCTTTCTCAACCTTGAGTCTCCAGACGTTGTTGGACTACAACTCCCATCCCTAGCTAGCAGGGCTAGTGGGATGATGGGAGTTGGAGTCCAACAATGTCTGGGGACCCAAGGTTGAGAATGGCTGCTGCAGACGATACTGAGTAAGGTGAACTTATGGTCCAAGTAAGAGGTAGTGAACTTGATGCCCTCCAGAAGCCATTGGACTTCAGCTCCTGTCCACCTCAGCAAACCCCATCATTCAGTCCGGACACCGAGGTCCAGCTCTGAGGGCCTTCTGGCAGTTCCATCACTGAGATAAGCGAAGTTACAGGGAACCAGGCAGAGGGCCTTCTCGGTAGTGGCTCCCATCCTGTGGAACGCCCTCCAATCAGATGTCAAGGAAATAAACAACTACCTGACTTTTAGAAGACATCAGAAGGCAGCCCTGTTCAGGGAAGTTTTTAATGTTTTAGCGTGTTTTTTATATTTTGTTGGACGCCACCCAGAGTGGCTGGGGAAACCCAGCCAAATGGGCGGGGTATAAATAAATCTTCATCATCTTCCAGAAGGTACCAGATTAGTTATCCCTGGTCTGGTTCTGCATAAGGCATCTTCCTAAGAAATACTAAGTGTTTGTATAAAAAGGGAATGGTCCTGTTAATGTGGTTAAAACTTTAACACCCCCCCCAAAAAAGAATGGCATCTAGTGAAATAACATACCCAATGAAAGTAGAGGAAGTTGTCCCAACAGTCCATGGTAAGTTCCCATTCTGCTTGGATCAATTCTTGGATCAATTAAAACAGAAGCAAAGGGGTGTGAGAGTGAGGATGCCTCTCCTCACAACTCTTTTCTACTCCCACCTCATGAAGCATTGTTCTTTTGGTTATGTTATCAAAGGCTTTAAAAGAAAAAGATTTAAAGTTGGGAACAGTGCTGACAATTGTAACATCTGCCAGAGCTAAAATAACTTCATAAATGTGATCTCATGTAAATATTTCTTTTTTGAGAGAGAGAGAATTCAAGATAGCTTGGATTAAACATTGAAAGGCGAGTGCAGATTTTCTAAATTATTATTTTCACAGATCAAATTGCATTCTTAAAATTACAGAATCCCATTATTAGAAAATCTCATGGCAGCCCTAAAGACAAGCCTTAATTCTTTATTGTGGGCTCTCCTAATACACCTCACCATTAAGCTAAATCTTTATAGTTTCTTTGTAATGCCTAGGATGTTTTGATCTCTGTCACGTCTTTTACAATGGTCCATCACGGCACATCACAGACATTTGCTTTTGACTCGGTGCCTTATATTTTGTCAACCAGGAATCTTGTGAGATTTAGTTCAGCAAACTTTTAAGTCTCTGCTTCACAGAGGTTAATTAAATTAAATCAACTGAGTGAAGAGGCAGTCACACAAGTCCACAACAAAATAAGGACAGTCCCCGAGGGATGGAGAAGGACAGTGCTGTAACATGCTAAGTCTTATTTCCCCTGGTTGCTTTGTGCAAAATGTCCAAAACAACATGCAAAAAAAAAAAAAAAAGAGTTGCTACCCAGCGTTGGCATTTTATTCTAAAAGCTACAGGCAGAAGAAAATTGTGCTATACTCAACTTATGGAAATTCAAAGTAACAGTGCATTTTCTTACATTGCTTTCAGGTCTGAATTAATTCTCACAATCCACCTTTCTATTAAAAATCATCAAGAGGACCAAAATCCAGTTGCAAAGATACAGTATTAGTAAAATATTTTTTTTAATGGTCATCTTGAAGGTTAAAATCTTCTGAGGCCTTATTCAAGACATGTTGGAATGATCTTCTAGTAATCATTGCTTGAGGACACAGCATGGAATTTTGCAATGCACACAGTTAATACACAATGCCTTATGAACTGCCGTGTAGTGTATAATGCAGTCTTCCCAATCTGGTGCCCTCCAGACATTTTGGATTACAGTTCCCATTGTATTTTGCTTCTCACCTGTCATACTTTTATTTCCCAAGCCCCCCTTCACCTAGGGACAACCTCAGTAGCCAATGCTAACCAATCATCCAGCAACAGTGCATCAACTTCAGTTGCTATGGCCAGTCAGTGGTCATGGATGATGAGAGCTGCAGTCTGGCAACATCTGGAGGGCTGTGGGTTCCTCAACCATCTTATGGCATCATGATCTTTCCCATGTCTGATCTGTTCAAGTGACTGTCAAAAGGGACATTTCATACTGTCTGTCTTCTTTCACTCTGTGGGGCCAGCTCAGTCACAACCACTTGAATGTCTGCTGCCTTCTTAGCCAAACTCAGACGCAGCCTACAGGGCCAGCAGGAAGTTCATTGCTGGTGCAGACAAGTCTGGATTCAGTCAACCAAAGGACCAGAAGTGGATGATGTGGTTTAAGCTAGGCTTGCAATAAGGTTGCAAGCAGTTAGGGAGACAGGGCTAGGCTAAGCAAGACAAATCTGCTCAACAGTTTCCCACAATGAGAAGAGATGCACATGGAGTTGTGGACTTGGATATCAGACCTTTATAAGAACTGGTGGGTCAGGATTGGCCTGTAGGGTCAGCTGACAATATTCAGGCTTTTTTGAAGCCCAGAGGAGGCCCTTGACCATAGAGCTTTTTCTGCCAGCTTTGCTGAGGAACACTGAGTGGTTGCACCTGGAGGCCTCAGGCCAAGACCCTTTTGCCTTCTCCAACACCTCCCCATTACATTAAGAGTAGTCATGCAACAGACAAGATAATTAAGTCTTCTTGCTTAGCAAACATTACTAAAACAAATAAAAATAAAAATTGACAGGTGGCATTAATAGATTTTTCTGGGATACAGCCATACTCTCATGTCTTCAAGTCTCCATGACAATTTACAAAGATGGAAACCACAAGCATATAATTGTGTCTGGGGGCCTTTGCTGCGAGCTAAGCAACTGTCCTAGCTACATATTGGTTTGTCCCTTGAAGAGGAAAGCCCCATTTTGCTCTCATTCCTCAATAGGAAGGAGAGAGTGCTCTAAATAGCATTTTCTACCACCAGAAGGTAACAGACATTTGTGAACACAAAGAGTCAAATCCTCCAACACTTGGATCCCTGCAAATAGGGATCACCAGCCTATCTTGGACTGGTGTGCCTTAAAATCTGCCTAGCTGCACTGTAGATCCATTTGCTCAGAAGGTAATCAAGTAAAAGCTTCCCATTAACAGCCTTGCAGGCTATAATAGTTCCATGCACACCACATATTCCCACTGGTAGTGCTTCTCCAGGGCTACAGACAGGAATTTTCCCTAGCCCTACCTGGAACCCACAGAGATCGAACCTGGAAACTTCTGCACACAAAATGTGCACTCTTGCCACTGAGCCATAGCCCTTCCCCATGCAATGCCCATTTTTGCCACAACTAGGAGCCCATCCATTGAAGAAGGGCTGCAGCTCAGTGGTGGTGTACATATTTTGCATTCAAAAAGTCTCAGATACAATCCCTGGCCCCATGCGAAATCCGGGAGGTGCTGCTGCCAGTCGGCGTAGATTATACATAGCAAACAATGGTCTGACTTGGTAGAATGCAGCTTCCATTAGAATCCGTGATTGTGTTCTTCAACAGAGCTATGCTTCATAATTATCAGTCTTGTAATAGTATTGATGCTCCATGTTTAGATCTTTAGAGCATTTCGTGTCCAAGAGCCTAAGCAGGCAATGGGCCAGTTTTCCAACAATGAAGCTGGATCAGGCATTTGGAGCCTGTTCTATAAATGTGGGTCCAGCAGTCTGTTCTGAGTATAGTTCTCGTGATTCTTGCCGTCTGCGGGCAGCATTGCCAAATAATGATATAATCAATAAGCTGCCAGCTCTTGGATCAAGACTGCATCCAAGATATTTTGGGCTTATCCAATTACTGAATAATTGTGTTTACAATAAACCGTGCTTGTTCAGTGCTTTTGGTTAAGAGACAAAGACCATTCCTGTTGATTATCCCATAGCACTACAGGCTGCAGCACTAACTGACATTATAATGTTTTTTTTATATATCAGTTGCATTATCAGTATCTATTGTGATCAAGTACTTTCTGAAATGGCACACCTAGTGAAAAGGGTGGGTTGTCTTTAGTATTTCAACGAATGCGGAATTTATTATCCTGCACAGAATGTGGAATCATTTCTAGCCATCATGATTGCAGACACACGTTTAAAACTATGGAAGCAGCCTCTAGAAAACTTCTGTTTTATGGACCACAGCTGGAGCTGCTTTCATGGCTATCTGTTCTTCCTCCAAACCTCAAGAGCATTCAGCTACTCAACACATATCTTACCACCATTATTTTTTCCTGCATTTTTTAATTACAAAAATCAAATATGAGTTGGTATGAGTGAAATCATCATATTTGAAAAAGCTGTATTTATTTGTGTTATGCATTCTGAGCTGAACCTCTCAGTGGACGCTTGGACATTGTGAGTTTTACATGATTTTTTAAATTATCAGAGTTTCCCAGCATAGTATCCCATTTAAGTAGCAATGGGAAAACTCTTGACTTGAAGCAAAATTCAGCTTGGCAGATGGAGCTATTCCCCCACACTCCAATCAGAAAATAACTTCTTTCTTTCTACACTGATTCCACATTCAAACCCTGTTGCTGTCTTATGATAATGATATTACTGACATTCAGATGTCTTTATCGGTCTCCTGCAAGCCCTCCTAGCCCCTGCTGGTCCCTAAACCTGCCTCACAGACCATTTTCTTCCTGCAAATTTACCTGGCAATGTCACTGGAGTGTTAAAGCCTCCTTCCTACCCAGCAATACGGTGAGAACACAAATACCCTAATGCCCCTCCTACCCAGTGACATTAGCGAACATTACCTCAGGGATCCATGCAGGGCTGGGGCAGAAATTCTATTTAGTTCATATTTAAAGGCAAACCTACCAAAACCACACTTTCTGAAACAATATGCAAACTGAAACCCAGACACAATTCAAAATCCTCCCTTCTCTGAATTTTGCCATGCAGTCACATGTACAAATTTTGCTAGCCAAGTAATGTGTACAAATATACATATGCTAGGGTAAAATGTGAATAAAAATGCACATGTTGGTAAAAAAAAAATAGCATACACAAATGTATTATAAGGGGAGATTGATGTGCAAAAATGCAAATGCTAGGCAAAATTGTAAAGAGAGAGAGATATGTGTTTATTAGGAGAAAATTGCATGAAAAGGCTGGCAAATTTTCATGAGGCTTTTCTATTTTTTATTTTTTTAAAGAACCTGCAAATTGCTGCAGAAATATGGAGAACCAAATTTAAGGGTGTAAAAATGAGAAACCGGGAGAACCCAAACTGACAGATCCTTGCATCCTTATTCATCAGTGACGTCAGCAGCCAGTGCTAACCAATAATCCAGCAACCGTACATCATACAAAGGGAAGGGGTAAAAGGCTGTCATGTATCACGAGGCCTGGAAGGAATGGTCTATTCCTGGAAGGAATGGTTCAGTCAAGGAACTGTGGGCAGACATGCACAACCACCGGAAGAGCTACTAAGCAGAAAAGATCTCTACTTCAGGAGCAGGCAGAAGAGAGTATGGGAACTTTGGCAGATCCTTTGACGATTCACCATATTACTATTACCAATCATTATTACTAGTACTTAACTGTCTTGGTTGCCTTTCTCACAAACACATTCCCAAGGCAACTTACAGAAATATAGACTGTATAAGCTATACTGAGTCTAAAAACCAAACAACGAAACAGCGATAAATCCATATAATATGAAAAGCAGACACCCAATAAGCAGTAACGAAATTAAACTAGATCAGCAAGCATTTCTGACTCCCAACTATTTAGCAATGGCAACAGCAGAAGTGCTTCCCACTCGCACAGATAGGCTGTCAGAATCCTTGATTTGCAGTAACTTGAGATGTATATTTTCATGTAGGTCAGCCAAGCGTATGATTTGTGGGACAAAGCAACAGGCTCCTTCCTTGTCCACCATCTTGCACTTTGCTTTAGTTGGTGGACTTCAGTGTTCTAATGAAAACAAAGAAAATCTAGGTCCACTAAAGTCACACTCATCCCACACATTTTAAAGCACTATTGTACCACCTTAAACAGACACAGCTCCCCCCTCCCAAGAATTCTGGAAACTGCAGTTTGCTAAGGGTTCTGAGACTTGTTAGGAGACCCCTATTCCCCTCCCAGAGCTACAGTTCTGACAGTGGTTTAACCGCCATAGGGAACTCTGGGAATAATAATAATAATAATAATAATAATAATAATATTTATTACGGCCATAGGCCCATACAGATAAAAACAAGACATAAATAACAGCTTGTGCACGTGGGAAAAAACAGCCGCTAAAACACCACTGTAACAATAAAATGCTATGAGATGGAATGACATACTACGCCTTAATTAGCTTGTAGTGCTCCTTGGCAACGCTTTTGGGTAAGGACAACGACCAGAAACCTAGCCACTTTCAGGGTCGTATGGGTATCCTTATCCTGCAAGATTTGGGCAAGGTGGAATTTTGGTGGGGTACCCTCTAGTTTCTGCATGATTGATCCCAACAAATTTGCCCGTGGCACGTTGAACAAGGGGCAAGTGAACATAATGTGCTGAAGCGACTCCGGCGTCTCCTTATCACATTCGCACATGGCGGAGGCTTGGCCCTTTGAGAATCTATGTCTCAGGACATTGGAGGGAAAAACGTTAAACCTCGCTTTGGTGAAGGCCAGCCTATGGGCAACAGTCGAAAGGGAGGAGAGGTATGATGGAACGCAGTAAGTTAAGGTAATACCAATGTTCTGGGGCGAACAAACACCTCCCCCCAGCGTATAATTTCGCTGTAAATCGATGTCATCCAGTCTTTGGCGGATCAGTCTTTGAGCAGTGATTTGATCTAGTTTTAGGGAATCTAAGGGAGAGATTCCATAACTCAGGAGTTTGGCATGAATTCTACTAGTCCAAAGGCTGGAGAAGAACTCTGGGAATCATAACTCTGGGAGGGAACTACAGTTCCCAGAATTCCAAGGAGGAAGCCACAAGTGTTTAAAGTGGTACCATAGTGCGTTAAATGTGTACACATTTTCAGGGCCGCAATTTTGCATGGCACCCTCAAACACATGCTTTTTTGAGGGGAAATCACAGCACAAAACCAGGCGAGATCATGGCAATCAAAATGGCCACCATTCTCTCGCAAGGAAAAACAGAAAGATGGCATCCCAGAAGATGGTGTCCCAGTTTTTGCCTTTGATGTGTTGGAGGGTATGGAACGCCCATGCCTTCGTTGCCTTGGTGGGCATCTTGCTAATGTTATACTACACCATTGTCACAATAAAGTAACCTGAAGCCAACTGATTTATTTTTTTTCCTGCCCATGAACAAAGCCTGACTATGACGGTAGAAATTAAGTTTGTCCCGTTTTCTTTGAGGCAAACAACAGTCACCCCCCACTGCCCAACCTTCTTCTATTCAGTAGAAGACCTTGGGGAATGTGGATTCAAATTAATTACCACCCTTCCTTTTGTCTGGGTTATTAATGTTTGGGGGATTTTGAGAGATGCTTGTCAAATGTAAACGAACTTCTGGCAGTGGACCCTCCACTTATCTCGATGGTTCATCTGTTCCTCTGAAGTGTTAACCAAGTCTGGCTATGTCAAGACTTTGAATCTTGTGTCGGAAATTAACTGGGAGAATCCTATTTACCTGACATCAACATATTAATTGAATTTTAGCTCCTGAGGAAATTAATTTTACTAACTACTTGAGCATGGGAATGAGGTCACCATTGGCCCAGGAAACCAGAGGATTTATGAGGTCACCCACCTCCCCTCCCAAACCTTCGCTGCTTTTTTTTAAAAAAAAGACTATGATGAGACCAGACAGGAGGATCCTGGGAAATTAGTGCTAGCACTTGGGAGGATGGCATTTTGTGCTGTCCTCTCTCCTCCCTCCCCCCCCCCGCACTCTTTTTTTGCTTCAAGATGTAGAATTTGGATTCCTGCATAACAATACTGCTACTTAGTGACCTAAAACCTGGAACTGTAGAATTTGCAACTTCTGGTAACTATTCCTTCCAGCAAATCTGCCAGACAAACAATAAGAAGATCTGCGTGCACCTTCTTTTTAGCCTGCTTTTGTTAATTATTAAGTTCCTATAAATCTGTGCCTTGCTCTTTATTTTTTTAATTCTCTCTCTCTCTCAAATGACACACTGAAAACCTGCTGCTTGCTTACATCATCTCCTTTTCAGTGGGTTTGCTTTTACTCTACCTCTCTAGCTACGGTGGCCATGTGTCCTGTTTTACAGAAAGCAGTCCTCTATTTGAAGGGCTTCCTCTGGCTACCTGGGCCAAATGTAATTAAAAGATAAGAACCTTGGCTGGAAACATCTTTTAATGTGCAGGTGAGTATCATGACAGAGGAGAAAAGCCTTTTTCTATCCACTTTCTCCACACACCACATCATTGTATGCACCTCTGTTATGCCTCATCTTACTTTCCTTTTCTCTATACCAGAGTTTCCCAAACTTGGGCCTCCAAGTTGTTGTTGCACCACAACTCCCATCATGCCTAGCTAGCAGGACCAGTGGTCAGGGATGATGGGAACTGTAGTTCAAAAACAGCTAGAGGCCCAAGTTTGGGAACCCCTGCTCTATGCTAACAACCCCAAATGTTATAACCCTTTCTCATGGAGGAGTAGCTCCATCATTTTTGATCATTTTTGGTTGCCCTTTTCTCAACCTTTTCTGGTTCTACAATATCTTTTTTGAGGTGCGGCAACCTGAACAAGTACACCGTGTTCCAAAAGTGTTTGCGCCAAAGATTTTCATAATGGCATTATGATATCGTCAGTTTTATTTTCAGTCCCTTTCCTAATAAACCCTAACATGGAATTCACCCTTTTCCACAGCTGCCACACATTCTGGGTCAACATCTTTATCAAGCTATCCAATATGACCCCAAGATCTCATTCCTAGTCAGTCCTCCTCAGGTCAGATCCTATTAACATATATGTGAAATCCAGGCTCATTTGCCCCAAAGTGTACACTAGCTTACGTTCAATTGCATTTGCCAATGTACTGCTCATTCACCCACTTCAGAGAGATCGTTTTGGAGCTCCTCACACAATCCTTTCCTCCTCCTTCTTTTAAAACAACTTAAAATAATTCCGTACCCTCAGCAACACTACTTTACTGTGCATACCTAAACTCTAGATGATTTATGAATAAGTTTAAAAGCACAAGTCCCAGTAGTGATCCTTGATGGAGGACACTTTCTAGAACATTCCACTGGGACAATTGTACATTTATTCCTAGTCCCTGCTTGCTGTTCCTTAACCAGTAACTGATCCATAAGAGAACCTGTCCTCTCTGTTCTATGCCAAGCTTATTCTTTCATGAGGTACTTCATCAAAAGCTTTTCGTAGGTCAACTTGATCACCTTTATCTATACGCTTGGTGACGTGTGGAGAGACTGCAATTTTCTGACTTCCCTTCTTCACCTTTTCAAAATAGCTAGCTTTGGGGAGCCCTTTCCGCATCAACCCACCTGCTGTGAAACTCTTTTAAGTTCTGCAGCGGATTCTGGGGATTGTTCTAGAGGTTTTTAACACTATTCTCAGAGGGCCTCAACCCGCCAGGCCTCAGAACAGCACTGATTTAACAAAGTGCATGCCCTAAGTATTCTCAACACTTCCCTGCAGCTGTGCATGGTAGGAAAAGATCAATGGTTGGGCATAAGCTTTTTTTCAAGGAGGTTCATCCATGGTAACCAATCTTGTAACTGGAGAACCCCTGATAAGCGCCAGAGAAATCCCAGGATTCCCTGTGAAACAATCTGAAAAACCACTGCTTCAGGAGATATGCCAAGGATCGATGCCATGACTTTAGGTATGCAACTCATGCTACACGACCCAGTGTGCCAGCACTGATGTGCACCCAGTTTACCACAGTACTTCACTGGTCCTAAATGACCAGCTTTCTAAGGGGGGGGGGGAGAGAGAGAAGTTACGGCACTGTGAAAAGTAAGGCAAGCAAAAAACACCGAGGTTTTTTAAAAATCCAGTCAGTTTTTTCTAGAGAGAGAGAGAAGAATCAGTAACGCCATTTAAAAAAAAAAAGCTGACAGCTTTTAAAAATAACTGTGACGCCACATAAAAGTGCAGTGTGCAGGATTTAAATAAACAGTAATGGCTTGCTAACAAAACAGTGTGCATGTGTCTAATTATTTAAAAACCTGGTTGCACAACAGCAAATCTTGCATTTTGCCTTGACTCTAGCAGAGGAGAGAATTCTGTGGTCTTGGTTTCTTTTCTTTTTTTAAAAAAAGAAGAAGACGACGACAACGAAGAAGGAGAAGCAATCCAAATCCACGCCAGGCATGGGCTAGCCTGGCCACCCAGGATTCTCTTTTCATATATCTGATAGATGTGTTTTGACAAGTTATATTAAGTACAAAGCAGGCCACCAGAGCAGCATGTGGAGTTGATATAGACAGAGACAGAGAGGCAAATAGCAGTATGAGGCATGCTTTTGCAGGCGCTGTTTGCCATAACGAAATAAGCCCTTCTCCCATCCTTCTCCCCCCCTTCCTCCACTTTCCGTCATATTACCACATTTCTGCAAATATAATAAAGCAAAATAGGTCCTGACAGCTTTCGAAAGGATCAGTTTTAGCCAGGATTTACAGCTTCTGTAGGCCTTCTCTCTCCTTAAACAATAAAGCAAGAAACCCCCCAAACAAGCCAGGGTGTGTTATTTCTGCAGTTGCCCATCTTAACTTACCTTTTTTTAAAAAAAGACTGATGAATTGGTGTAACGCCTGCCCGCCACACACACACACACCTTGGGCCATGCATCCATATCAAGGTGGATTTCCTATCGCCTGTTCCTAATCTGCAGGGAAATAATAATACTAAAACTTCATAAGTTGGGAGGTGGGGAGTGGAGAAAAGGCAGGGCGGAAAATACAATCTGGCACATAACACCTGAGCTGATTTACCCTTCTCTTTCCCAGCCAACGCAAGGAGCAGGTCCCCGCCATCCTCCAGAGCACTTCTAAACAAGTTTTGGCAACGCTAGAAAACAAACATTCCTTTTACAACATCTTTGGATGCACTTCCAAGATGCAAAAAAACCAATTAATCAGGAGTCTCCAGGAGACTCCGCTCGAAATGTGGGCCGCTTCTCTGACACCGATCCCCGCTTTGATGTGGATAGAGGAAGAATGTGAGCGAAAACCCTGAAAACGAGGGAGGGGTGGGGAGAGAAAAAGAAGTCGTGGGTTTCAATAATTTATTTGTTTGGAAGACGGAGGGAGTGGAAGGTTAGCAGTAAGTACATCACTAATCGCTCTCCATCCCCTCGCAACAGTGAGCCCATTTACCTCCCTGCTTCCCTTTGCTCTTTCTTTGCAGAAGCCAATATTAGGTTTCTCTCTCTCTCTCTCTCTCTCTCTCTCTCTCTCTCTCTCTCTCTCTCTCTGTTTTCGAGGCTGTCATCTTGCCAACTCCCCTTTGCAAAGTGGAAGAGGGTTAAAGGACGCCAAGCTTTGCATAAGGCGGTTATTTTTAATAATTTACTGCAAACATCGGTTCGTGGTTCGGCGTATAGGCCCTGCCTCAACTGTCGTTTTATTTAACCTCGGTTCATTTTAAATCTTACTTTCTCTCTCTCTCTCTCTCTCTCTCTCTGTGTGTGTGTGTGTGTGTGTGTGTGCTTCTGCTTCAGGTCAAGAGGGTATATTTGAAGCGTTAGCTAATCATTACCATCGCATTCTCAAGACGTGATATGATCACCCTAATAACTGATTAGAGGGACACTAAGTTTGCTTGTGGCCTGGGCAATTCATTCCCAACCACAAACTTCGTCCTTTTGCCGGATTGTTATGTGCAGGGAAACATCTTGATAGTGTAATCTATCTTCCTTGCAAATTTACATCAAAGGCCAGCATGCTGCATGTTGCTCCTTAAAAACAGGCTACACTGGAGACGCCGTACAAGCATCTGCTTTGTCTGAAAAGGCGTATTGTTAAATATGAAGTTAGACTGTTTGGGGGAAGAAGGAAAAACAGCAACCACCTTCCTTAAACAGACAGAGAACAAAACAAAAAAGGGGTATATCTTTGGTAAGGAGGTATTATAAATAAAACTATAAAAAGTCCATGTATCTTTTTTTTAAAAAAAAGAAGAAGAATGACTATACTGTAACAGGCTGAGCTGGTGACAGGAATATTTTGCTGTCCAATCAAAGGCCTCTTCAAAGATCAATAAACTGAAGAAAGGAGAACAGGATCCTTGAGGCAAATTTGCTTCTAAAATAATTTGCAAACCTCTTGCCCATAAAAGTATCCAAGCTGTAAACAAAATACATAACAAACACATTACAAGCGTTTTTGTTTGTTTGTTTTGTTTTTTTAAAAAAAAACCATTCTGGGAGATTGTATATAAAATTCCTTCCATATATACAGTGTCAGCTACTGGCAAAACTAGGAGCAACTGGGTTAACAAAAGCCTGAGGATAAAGAAAGTTCTTCTGTAAGCATTTACCTTACTCTGGTGAGATGTACTTCTCTTCATAGCAATTATTTCCCTATCTGTATCTATGCATATAAATTAGTAGATGCAGATTTTATGAAAATCTGTGTTTGCTATTATCCATTCTTTTCTGAGTGATGCATAAGTGACCATCCTAGCTATAACCAGTGCTAGGTATAGTGGTCAGAGTATCAGACCAGGACCCAGGGAACAAAGGTTTGCAATCCCTACTCGCCCACGAAGCTCATTGGGTGACCTTGGGCCAGGAACAGGGGGATAGCTTGGGCTCAGTTCCTATTTCAATGTGAAGCTATGGGTTCCGTATTTCCCAGAGCAACATGTGAACCAAAATACAGCTATCCTTCAATATTTGCACTTCCCTGGATTTTGTGACGCAGTTCTCCGATCACAAAATGAATTCCCAAATGTGTATATTAGGGGAAAGTATGTATGAAAATGTGAAGACACCATACACAAAATGCATTATATTACAGCAAATTGCTTGTAAAAATGTGTACATTAGGCAACTTTTCTTACAAAAAATGTGAATATTCTGAGAATATTCACATTGTGAACCACCCTGGGAATCATGGTTTGAAAGGCAGTATAGTACCATTTAAAACAAATAGAAAACAAAACACATGAATGCACATATTTTGATTTAAAAAAAAATGAAATGTTGTCTGGAAAGTTTTAATACACACACACACACACACACACACACACACACAAAGTAGTAGCATGTGTTTTTCTCTCACACAACTTTGAACAAATAGGAATTCCTGTACCTGCTGCCTAGCTTGAAACTAATCCTCTCTCTCTCCCACCACCCCTCCCATAGATCGTTGTAATATCAAATGATGGTTATATTCGCCAACAACCGAGGTCAAGCCCATTTTTTGGAAAAACAAGCAAATCCCTGTTTCTGTTGTTAAGAAAATAGTTGTTTACACACACACACACACACACACACCCTATCCCAGTTAAATATATTTGGTAAGTGACTGTCTAGCATAATCATCCCTGGGCCTTTTTTCTTTTTGTCATGGTCTTTTGTGGTGAGACTGGGAATAATGATCATGTGTTTCTTCCTGTGAGTAGATCTATTTTGGCAAGGCTCCTTAGTTGACAGGTATGTCATGCTCTTGCCTCATGGCTTTGCAGCCAGCTCTACTAAAGTCTGTGGGAATAATTCAACTCTCATAAGTGTGTCAGGTGATAAGTGTACAGGACTTGATTTGCCCTAGTCAGTCAGAAAACCAGTCTCACACTCAGTGACTCCGCTCTATCTGACCATCGGTTCTTAAGGCACTTTGGGCGAAGAATTAAGGCCAGTGGCACAGATCTAGCCATCCAAACAGATTCATATCTTTCCCAAGAAGACATTGATGTGCCCAGAAGCTCTTTGCATTGCTTTGGAAAGCTTTGCCCACCCATGGAACTCCAGTTCCTCAAATGCACACTAAGGACACTGTACTAATTGTCAACAATTAACAGCCCAAAGCACCATTTCTATCAAGTTGACACTGACACAGATGTGAACTTGTCCAGCTCCAGTTGCTCTTAAAATGCTCCTGGACACTGCTAAGCTGGGAAATGTTCTTTTCATTGCCCTGCAAAGAGTGTCAAACACTGGCATCCGACTCCTGCATGTCAGTTGCGAGAGACAACGTGGACATTTTGCTGAAGCCTTCCCAGAGCTGCCCTCCACAATCCCTTTTGTCTATTCAGTGGTTGAATGAGAGCCTCAACAAATCTGGTCCATTGCCAAGTTGGGTCACTTCTTCACTTTGTTGTTGCTTAGTCGTTTAGTCGTGTCCGACTCTTCGTGACCCCTTGGACCAGAGCACTCCAGGCACTTCTGTCTTCCACTGCCTCCCGCAGTTTGGTCAAACTCATGCTGGTAGCTTCGAGAACACTGTCCAACCATCTCGTACTCTGTCGTCCCCTTCTCCTTGTGCCCTCCATCTTTCCCAACATCAGGGTCTTTTCCAGGGAGTCTTCTTTTCTCATGAGGTGGCCAAAGTATTGGAGCCTCAGCTTCACGATCTGTCCTTCCAGTGAGCACTCAGGGCTGATTTCCTTCAGAATGGATAGGTTTGATCTTCTTGCAGTCCATGGGACTCTCAAGAGTCTCCTCCAGCATTTCTTCACTACAAAATTACAAAACACACACAGGGTCCTTCCTCGCTTTCCCATCAGCAAAAACTATTGTCCATGCCCTGGTCATAAAGATCAACCTTGACCACTACAGTCTTTTTCTCTCAAATGTTATGTTGTCCAACTGCTCACACCAATCCAGCACTCTGCTGCCCAAACCATTCACTTCTCTCGTGGCCCTAATCACGGGGCTCCCCTCCTTAGAATCACAGAATCTTAGAGTCGGAAGGGACCCAAGGGTGATCTAGTCCAACCCCCTTAAATCTCTTCTCTCGCTTCCTACCCACTCACAGATCCTGCACAAGCTTCGTGACCTCATCTCCTGTCAGGGACTGGGCAGATGAGGAGGAGTGGTAGAGACCTCCACCTCAAGAGAGGTCCGGGCAGGAGGAAGATCATGACAGTATGAACCCAGATTCATGGTGGTGGCAAACAGGACACACCCCAGAAGAAGAAGCAAAGAGATGGGAAATAATGGAGGATGAGGAACAGGAGCAAACTAGCAGATGCTCTAGAGACTCAAAACACTGCACCATCTGCACTATTCATTTAAGGCAGTGTTATACCACTTTAAGAGCCATGGCTTCCAACAAATAATCCCCTGTAATCTTTTAAAGGGTGCTTAGAGTTGTTAGGAGACCCCCATTCTCTTCACAGAGTTACCACTCTTAGAGTGGTTTAACAGCCTCTCTCTCTTCCCAGGGAACTTTGGGAATGGTTCCCCTTAACAAACAACAGTTCCCAGGATTCTTTGGGGGAAGCTGTGGGTGCTTAAAGTGGTATCTTATATTTTTAATCTGTGAACAGCCCTGAGATTTTATTATTACTTGTTGTTAGCCACTCTGAGCCCAGCTTTGGCCGGGGAGGGTGGGATACAAATAAAAATTTATTATTATTATTATTTCTATATAAATTTAAATGACAATAAGAATAAGAAAAATAAATAAATAAAGTTTCAAATATATAGTGCAGATCCCCATCTTGGGGCCACACAAAGCCTCACAGCAATGGGTACCATGGGAATCAGGATCCCATGCCTATGAGGCAAAGAAAACAAATTGATTTCAGATGAGGATCACTCACCTACACTCTGGGTTTTTACTTCAGACCACTGCTTGGCTTGTCCCGTCCCCCCCCCCCCCCCCAGATTTCTTTGCCAAGCCTGGAAAAAATATCAATGAGATATACGTGAGCTCCATGTGTGAACTGCAATATTAAACACACACACACAGCACCACACTTTTACAAAACATTCACCTCATGAAATGAATTACTTGACTAATGAGGCAAGATGTACACCAGAGCATGGGGGGGGGGTGGATAACAAAGTCTTATTGCATTTTTTTATTAATAGGAGTTCTTATTTAAGTATTAGAACTTCTTAAAACTTTTTAAAAGTAAGGAACATATAGGTGTCAATTAGTTGATTTTCAGTTACAAACATTAGCAAAAAGGACCCTGTCACTTTCCATCTGACCTAGATCTTTTTATTATTATTATCTTATCATTAAACACTCACCTGCGAATCAGATTTCCCCCCCTACCAATGACATGAACATCAGCGTATTTAATTGCATCTCTTAAAAATAAATTAAAACTTTTTTTTTTAAAAAAAAAGCCGAACTACATATATTACTGACCTTGACAAATGAAGGAAAGCAATAATAATAAAAAAGTGCTAATGACCTTCTGCTTATAAACAGGGAAAGAGAGTTCAGGAAATGCATAAGTTAATTGGTAATTACTGTAATGTGATCCAGAAATAAAACACAGCCTGGCTATCTTCTACAAAAGTTCCTCTAAAAAGCCACCGAGTTGTTCAGGTTAAATTACTGGTACATTGTGCCCTGTGGCAGCAGACACTAACCTCTGCCAAATTGAAAAGTTGTTCTATACATTTCAGACAATAACATGGTAAAAGACTGAACTGCACCACTTCAAACTTTAGAGGGGTGGGTGGGTGGGTGGGAGTTTCTGCATATTTTTCTCTCTTTTTTTGTAAATAATTTTTATTCATTTTCCAATTAAAAAATACTCATATTAATAGCAAATCAAACCAAATCTTGCCACATTAATAAAAAGCCAATTATAAAGTCCAAATTATAATTAAAATTTTCAAGGGATACTTCCCATGTTCTGAATTTCAAGAGATCATGTTCCTGTTTCTGCATATTTCTCAAGGGTATGGAGGGGACCCCTATAGAGCTACAATTCCTGGGAAGAGGGTCTGATTGTTAAACCACACTGAGCATAGCAGCTTTGTGAGGGGAATAGGGGTCTCCTAACAGTTCTCAACGCCCTTAACAAACTACATCTCCCAGGGTTCTTTGAGGTAAGCCAGGACTGTTTAAAGTGGGACGTTGCAGCTTTAGATGTTCAGCTATATTTCTCCATAACATCTGAATCAGTAGAGGCTGCAGTGTTCCTGGGAGATTGCCTAGATGCAGTGGTGAAATGGATGAGGGGGGGAACAACAACAACAACAACAACAACAACAACAACAACAACAATTTATTATTATACCCCGCCATCTGGCTGGGTTTCCCCAGACACCCTGGGTGGCTTCCAACCGAATATAAAAAACAATACAGCATCAGACATTAAAAACTTCCCTAAACAGGGCCATCTTCAGTTGTCTTTTAAAAGTAAAATAGTTGTTTATTGCCTTGACATCTGCTGGGAGGGCGTTCCACAGGGCAGGTGCCACTACCCAGAAGGCCCTCTGCCTGGTTCCCTGTAACTTGGCTTCTTGCAGCGAGGGAACCGCCAGAAGGCCCTCGGCGCTGGACCTCGGTGTCCGGGCAGAACGATGGGGGTGGAGACGCTCCTTCAGGTATACAGGACCGAGGCCATTTAGGGCTTTAAAGGTCAGGACCAACACTTTGAATTGTGCTCAGAAATGTACTGGGAGCCAATGAAGGAAATAAGCTGAGCTTGATTCCTGTGGTTGGGTAGCTCCCATGTCCAAGAAATTAGTTGCCTACCCTGGGTGGGGGTTACATTCCCACAGAAGGAGCAAGTTCACAGTTTGGGGTTGCTCCTAAGGACAGGAGGGGAGCAGGGAGAGGCTAGACAATTCTGTTCGTGCCTGCTATTGTAATGTCTCCCAAAAAGAGGAGCTGTTGAGACAGACTCCCAGAAAGAGGAACCGCTTAGGAAAGGACTCATGTACTGCTTGTTTGCAAAATTGTGCAGTCTCACTCTGCACATGCTCTTGTACCCGTGTCTGGAAGTTGTTTGTGACACACTATAAAAGTGAGCCCCAAATAGCAATCGGGGCTCAGCCTTTGAGAATGATCTCGCTGGTGCCAGCTTCAGCTTAATAAAGCAGACTTTCTTCAAAGAACCCGGTGCCTGTCGTTATTGACTGGGGAAATCCTGCAACAGATCCAGCTGTGTCACTGGAGACTCAGGTAGCCTCAGTGCCTACAAATGCCTTTTACCAACTGCAGGTGCTTTGACAGCTCCGGCCATTCCTGGACCAGGACATCCTTGCTACCGCCGTTCATGTACTGACTACAGGATTACTGCAACGTGTCATCTAGTGTTGCAGCACCTGCACTTCGGAACTCCCAGCATCAATCAGCTGATTAGCATTAAAAGCACATCTTCAAAAGAGATTGCCGTAACAGCCATTATTGTATTTTAGTGTTTTGTTGGAAGCCGCCCTGAGTGGCTGGGGAAACCCAGCCAGATGGGCGGGGTATAAATAATATATTATTATTATTATTATTATTATTATTATTATCAACTGATGGGCTGTTTCAGCTACCTCTGTTAAACTTTGACAGGTGTCAATCAGCTGATGGCATTCAGGTGATTGGCAGGTTGGGTACACTTCAAAGGCCTTTCTCCTCATGTTCCCATCAGGTGAGGTATGGGTGCTGAGGATGGGAGCATTCATTGGTAGCACCACATTTCTGGAACGTTCTCTTTAGAGATGCTGCCAGAATCCTATCTTAATGTCATGCTGGCACTTGGTATAGACTTCCCTTCCCCCTGAGCCTTTTAATTTGTTTTAGCTTCATAAGAACTTTTAAAAAAAACAGGAAAGGCCCATCTTGTCCAGCATCTTGCCTCTGGGAAGCCTACAAGCAGGACCTGAGTGTGATGCCATCCGCCAAATCTGACTCCAATGCTTGTCATTGTTTTAGTATGTTTTTGTATTCCTTGACTAGGAAAGCTGCCCAGGTAGTCTGTCAAAAGCTGAGGTCTAAATATCCAGATAAATAAATAAAATGCAGCAGTTGTCTGAAATCAGCGAGGGAGGGGGGGAATGCAGATGGAAAACTTTGAGTTCATTGTGCTCTGGGATAAACATGGCTGTGTGGTGGCTGAACTGAGGGATACCAACTTGAATAAAATATTGGGGGGTCAGGTAAGCCCCACCCCACATAATCGATCACAAGACATGGTACACGCTCACCATTTGAATGGCAATGTCCATTAACTTGGGGGGGGCGCGGCCTTCTCAAATACTTTTTGGGGTGCAAAGGGACCTCAGCCCCTAGGAGTTGGCTCTTATGGCTGAACCCTAGTATGAAATATCTGACAAAAGGCACCCAAAAATTGTCCTTACTTCTCTATGCCTCTCCCACTCTGCAAAATAATTTATATCGATGAAAGTGAGTGTGGGGAGGGGGAATCATTGTTACGATACAATGGAGGGAAAGCTCTTTGCATGTTCAGAAAATGCTTCTGTTCAGAAGGGTCCGTCTTAGTCATCCTTTGAAAGCCCAGTGTATAGGAGCTCTGGGGCCAGCCATGCAGTCTGAATGGCAGCAAGCAGCACAATGTGTTATGAAGTTATAATCAGGTTGGATTGTGCTAATCTGGGTTACGGCTTGACTATGCAAGGCCTTTTGAATAAAATCATTTCTTTATTAATGAGATTCAGCCAAATCTGCCAGATAAAAAAAAACAAAAAACCCCATACACTTTAAAAGATGTCCCTTTGCTGCTATTCAAATGAATGGGGGGAAACAGTGGGTGTTTTAAAAGCTGTCTTCCTGGCTATATCAAGATAGATCTCATTAGTGAAGGGAATGATTTCACTGGGAGAAGAAAGCTTCTACAATAAGAAAACATAACCTGCTGTAGATGAGCAAAATCCAAGTCAATTAGTGTAAGAGAGGGAAAGAAAGCAGTGCCTTCAAATATATTGCCTCTTTATGCCCATTCATTTGAATAACACCCAAAAAGGGGAACATAGTTTTTCATAATATTCCTTCCTTTTCAAAGTTGAATTGGACTTGATCTCATTAATATAGGGATGCTTTTACTTAAAAGAACTTCCAGTGTTGATCTACTGTTCAACCTTGATTAACCGAATCAAACACGATTTGGGTGGGAAGAAAGGGAGGCAGCATGTACTGTAGCATTATACCCATCTCTAAAGCATTACATCTGACTTTAGAAGAAAAGTGCGCATGAGATTGTAGAATAGATGCTGCCACATCTTTTATTGAAGGATGTGCTTTTCTTGATAAATGTTTGGAAAGCCCATCAGATGTGATCCCCTGTGAACAACTGATAGGACACCAATGTGAGTTGCTAGGGGATGGGGTGGAAGGAAAGGGAGAAGGTTTCATTAGCATTCTGGAAATGCACTAACACCTTATATTTATAAAGAGCTCAGTCCTTACACTGCTAGTGTGTTGGAAATTTTGAAACAAAATTTTGGGGAAAGGGAATTTCTCGCTGACCTTGCCACAATCGTTACATTGCAGGCGAAAATCTGCAACTCAGGACCTGAATTTTATTTGGGTTTTTCAGTACTGGACATGTAAGTTTTGGTTTGTGGCTTTTCAGTTTGGGTGGTAGATTTAGCTCTCAGGTTTTCATTAAAAGGAAAAACAATGGGAATGTTGCATGTTTCTGCCCTGTTCATGGAGGATAAAACTATCAATGGCTATCAATTCTAATGGCTGTGTTCCACCTCCATGGCTGGAGGTGGTATATTTCTGAATACAAGTTGCTAGATGACGATGATGGTGGTGGTGATATAAACCTCTGCTTTAAAACCTCCAGTGAAGGAAAGTCCACCACCTTTGGAGGGAGTCTGTTCCACTGTCAAACAGCTCTTAACATCAGAAAGTTCTTCCTGATATTTAGTTGGAATCTGCTTTCTTGTAACTTGAATCCATTGGTTTGGGTCTTACCCTCCAGAGAAGGAGAAAACATACTTGCTTCGTCTTCCATGTGACAGCCCTTTAGATATTTGAAGATGGCTATCATATTTCCTCCCAGTCTCTTCTTATCCAGGCTAAACATACCCAACTCCCTCAACCATTCCTCATACAGCTTGATTCCTCATACAACCCTTGATCGTCTTGGCCACCCTCCTCTGCACATGTTCCAGCTTATCAATATCCTTCTTAAACTGTGGCACCCAGAACTGGACACAGTACTCCAGGCATGGTCAGACCAAGGCAAAAAAGAGTGGTACTATGACTTCCCTTGATGATGCAACCTGAAATAGCATTGCCTATTTTTGCTGCTGCATCACACTGTTGACTCATGTTAAGCTTGTGGTTCACCAAGATTCCTAGATCCTTTTCACATGTATTACTAGTAAACCAGGTGTCCCCCGTCTTCTATATGAGCATCTGGTTCTTCCTGCCTAAGTGCAGAACCTTACATTTGTCCCTATTGAAATTCATTTTGTTAGTTTGGGCCCAGTTCTCCAATCAGTTAAGGATGCTATAGCTGCATCCTAAATTACAGATCCTGCATTGATCAGGAGGTTGGTAGGTGACCTCCAAAGTCCATTCCTACCCTGTGATTCTTTGCATGCAGAAAGTCCCAGGTTCAATATCCAGCATGTGCGGTCAAAAATAATCTTAGGTTGCAAGTCTAGGAAGGACTGCTCCCTGAAGTCATGAAAAGCCACTTCTAGCTAGATTGTTGTTGTTGTTGTTTAGTCATTTAGTCGTGTCCGACTCTTCGTGACCCCATGGACCAGAGCACGCCAAGCACTCCTGTCTTCCACTGCCTCCCGCAGTTTGGGCAAACTCATGCTGGTAGCTTCGAGAACACTGTCTAACCATCTCATCCTCTGTTGTCCCCTTCTCCTTCTGCCCTCCATCTTTCCCAACATCAGGGTCTTTTCCAGGGAGTCTTCTCTTCTCATGAGGTGGCCAAAGTATTGGAGCCTCAGCTTCAGAACCTGTCCTTCCAGTGAGCACTCAGGGCTGATTTCCTTCAGAATGGAGAAGTTGGATCTTCTTGCAGTCCATGGGACT
Organism: Podarcis pityusensis; assembly: GCF_964106645.2. Taxonomy (NCBI): domain Eukaryota; kingdom Metazoa; phylum Chordata; class Lepidosauria; order Squamata; family Lacertidae; genus Podarcis; species Podarcis pityusensis. The sequence continues at coordinate 18,629,094 of NC_138028.1, read as the reverse complement.
CTCAAGAGTCTCCTCCAGCTAGAGTAGGTTCCTTAATCTACCTGGGTACTGTATATAAAGGGTTCCCAGTGACCAATATTGCTTCCAAATCCTGCAGAAAATAGGAACGGCAGGACCCCAACTCCAGCCAGAGCAGCTATTTTGGTTTAATGTGACACATATTTCCCCCAGAGTTTGAGTTCTTTTCTTCTTCGTTTTTATTTTTTCTCCCTTTTTAAAGAGAAGGCCCATTAAGCAGAAGCATTATAGTCAGCTGCAGGTACTTATCCATGTTGCAGACGCAAATCTGGATGGGAATGGAAATTGTGATTTAAATAGCTCCACATTAATTTAAATCTCAGTATGACTACACACACCTGTGCACAATGACAACTTTCGCAAAGTCTTAACCCTCTCAGGGGTCACAAGGATCTTTCCAGTTATTGCAGACTCTTAGCTATGGGAAACAAGTCATCGATCACATAGTCTGCAGGTCAGCCTTTGGGGTAATAAAATAAAATAAAATATATAGGGATGGGGCTTTGGGGGGGGAAGCAACCTTTCCTGGTAAACAATGCCGCTCCCCTACTTTCTTCACATGCTTAAAATAATTGCTGTTCAGTAGATGACGGAATGCAATTTAAATTTAGTAGGAGCTAATTTCATACGAAGAAAAGCATTTTTCCAGCAGGTAATTCCCTCCCCCCCCCCACTTCAGATTAGAGAAGAATGTCAAATCTGTTGGCAGATCCAGAATTCCGACATAGTTGCATGCAAATTTTCCACTAATGGCAGTGTTTAGAAATATATTTATTGAAGCTTCTTTCTTTAAACACACAATAGATTGTAATGGGTATGATATCAACTGAAGAGGTTACCATCTGTCTTTTGGCATTTATATATACCTTAACAAGAGGTCAGGAGTAAATCTAATGTGTTTAAGCTGTAGACACGTAGATTCTGGTTGAACGTTAGAAGACATGGCTCCTGTGCCACAAATACAGCACGTACATTAAACCTTATAACCTATTTCCATATAGCTAGAGTGACAGGATTGCCAGTGCCTCACGACCATTCCCAAGGCTTAAGAAAAGCCCTGCTGGGTCAGGCCAGAGGCCCACAAAGTCCAGGATCCTATTCTCACAATGGCCAAACAAATGCCTATGGGAAGCCTGCAAGCAAGATCTGAATGCATTGTTGCTCTCCACGCTTGCAATTGCCTGCAGCTGATATGCAGAGACATGCTCCCTCTAACAGCGGAGGGGGAAGAGGTCAGTGGGGCAGGGGCACTTCCCTGTTGTGTCACCCACATCGCTGTGGCGCACCAGGAAGGTAAGGTGGTGGTGAGGTCACTGAAGTGCAACTGCAATGCCAGGATTACACCCCACCTGTTATGTATTCAGTGGTCTGTGTTTTCCTGAACTAAGGATTCTGAGCCCCTGCGTTCTGATTCAATACATGATATCCAGTCACAGAACATTTCAGGATTTGGGCCACTGCCATTGGCTCTTAAACTCTGAGTTATGATTCGCAGCTTGGGAGTTTAGACAGCCAATCACGTTGAGAGTGGGAGTGGTCCAGGCCTTCAGAAATGTATATAAGCAGTTGCTTTGTCCCTGTTGTCCAGTTCTGTTAGTTCAATAAAGGTTCTTGCTGTTATCTCTGTGTCTTGCCTCGTGGGAAGGAACCCACCTACACTTCACCACCCACTCTCATTCTGAAGGACACGTAGGCAGATGGTAAGATGGCCATTGATACATTGTTTTTAAAAAAAGCAGGAGGCACATCATTAAAAAGAGGACACTGATTTGCATGTGCTAATGTATGTGCGCAGGTGCTCATTTAAACAGAAATGCAACAGATTTCAAGGCACCAAGGCCTCATTCTTGGAAGGGCATGGTGAAAGAGATATGCCTGCCTGCATTACTACCACGTGAAGATCACCCTAAAGTTTGAAGGGACTTTGACGGTCACCTTGTGCAACACTCTGCCAGGAAATCTGACCCTACAGCATCCAGGGCTGAGCTACGCTTCCAGTTGCCAAGGTGGAGCACTAAGTAGAGGCTGCTTCAGTCTTCCCCAGCCTGTTACTCTCCAGATAAACTCCTAGCATGGCCACTGGCCTGGGACTGTGGGAGAGGTAATTCATAGCATCTGAAGGACACTAGGTTGGGGACAGCTGCTCTAAACATATGCTGCTGCTTTGCAGAGGGAGACTGATGTTCAAGATGAGCATTATCTGTCTCTTTCTTTTTTTTTCTTTTGCTGACCAGCTTATTTGTTTATGACATTTATATCCCACCTTTACTCAAGGTGGTGTACATTGTTGGAATTCTGCCTGGGTCAGAGGAATGTGCCACAAGCGTAGGCACCGGCAGATATTCCTGTCGACCTCCCCTTGTCCCATACATCTGCTGATAAGCAGGCGAGGTCCGGCGATTCTTCTCAGATGTATGAGAGGAACACACCGTTCTTCCTCTCTCCCCTTTGGTGTCCCCAGGGAGGGGAAAGAAGCAGACAGAAAACTATTTACATCATTTATTTCTGCCTCTTACATCAGTACAGAGAATCATGTCTGCACTCAACAACAGCAAGAAGAAACTCCTCCCAAGTACATCCAGTACGGGTCATATGACACACACACACTGAGCTAACATCCGGTGCTCAGTACAGAATGGACTGCCCCTTTGTTCCCATGGCAACAGTCACAAACATCCTGTCTGGCTTTCCAGCCACAAGCAGCTGGCTGAGCTGCTAGAGCCTTTGCTTGCTGCAGCATTGGTGCTTTATGGTAACATACTCCCCCTAAAGTATCAATGTGTGCCGCGAGCAAAGCGTCATCCAGAGAAGAAAACAAACAGTTGTTATATTTATAACATTCCCCTGTTGTTTCAGTTCCACCCTTGGAACTACCCGCCACTGGTTTAACCAATGTACCTCTCTGGTTGTGTGACTTCGCATTACCTTGGTTAACAACTCTCTGTTGTGCCTTTGTCTCTGACTCAGACACAGCTTCAATCTGTCCTTGGTCGTTTACTATAGCAACATATGCAAGGTTAGCAAACTCCTTTGAATACCTCTTGGGTGGTACACCCTTCGTTGCTCTCTCAGACCTACGTAAAAGTTGCTGCTCTTCTCTGCTTTCTGGTTCAGCCTCTGAACTCTCTGGAGAACCAGTACTAAGCTTAATCAATGGTTCATTCTCCTCTTCTGAGGGTCTAGTCATTATGTGAGATTTCCTCTCAATGACTGTGACAACTGAGCTGTCTGAGCTATCGCTGTCATCATCAGTACTACTGAACTCAATAAGATCAAACTCATCATCATCATCATCATCTGAATCGTTTCCTGTGGGAAATGTGTGTTCTACAACCCGCTCTTGCTTTGGAGCACTCTCTAGGAACTTTGTGAGAATCACCTGACCAGATTCAGACAAAATTACTCTGTAGAGACCCTTTTCATAACCCACAAAAATGCCTCTGGCATTCTTTACTCCACCTGGAGCTTCTGTTCTCACATGAGACCCGAAAACCTTAAAATAGGCAACAGAAGGTTTTCTATTGAACAACTTTTCAAAAGGAGAACATCCCAACTCTGTTGAGACTTTTCTCAACCACACATGAAGATAGGACGCTAGCGATTCGGCCCAATATTCATGTGGCAAATGTGAACTCAGCAATTGCGCATTCATCCCCTTTTGCAATTCTTTGTTCACTCTCACACAGACCCCCCTGTTCCACGCTTCGGTCGAAACAGCCACTTTGTGGTCTATCCCTTTTCCATCTAGGAACTTCTGAAACTTCTGTAACAGAAAAATTTGCTTCTCATCTGTGAAAAGACAATCAATGTTAGCATCATGCATATTTTTAACCTTGTCACAAAACTCCTGAAACTTTTCTAAAGTTTCTTGCGGTTTCTCCATCATATAAACCCAAGAATAATTAGTGAAACAATCCACACACAAAAGGTAAAATCGTGCACCGCCTCTAGATGGATCTAGAGGACCAATCACATCAGCATACACCCGCTGAAATGCTCTGTCGACCTTCCTGGTGAGCTTCCTGGTGCTCGCACTGGTCACACCTGCAAGAGAGATTTCGTTAGAAACAGAAGAATTACATTTCATGTAATCACTTTGATCAAAAGTCAACAAATACAGTCCATCTTTCTCTTTGGCAGTAAGAAACAGTTCTCCATCTTTGTAGATCTTGCAGCTTTTAGCATCATAGGACAGTTTCAGTCCTTTCTTTGCAATCTGCGATACGCTCAGCAGATTAAATCTCAGTTCTGGAACCAGGTAAACATTACTTATAGTCAAGTTCAGACTCTCAAGATACACAGTCCCAAATCCAGTCGCTTCCAACTCCTGACCGTTGGCCTGTTTCACAGTGAAGCTTTGCTTCTCCAACGTCGAAAACAGTCCTCTGTGCGGGCACATGTGAACCGTTGCGCCCGTGTCAATTATGAACGAGTTCCCAACATCTGGCGTGGTTCCTTTCGCCATCATAGCCTTTGCAGGTTTCACCTGGCACTTGGTGCGGCTTTTGCCTGACGCCTGAGGCTTCGTAGAGCTGCTCTTTGCTCCTCTTGACTGGCGCGGCTTCTTACAGTTTCGCTGTAGATGCCCAGTCTGTCCACAATTGTAGCATCGGACAGCACTCAATGCTACACCATGCTCCCCAGTAGCATCAGCAGTGGGGGAATTAGAACTCTGTTCTTCCCTCCCCCTGTCTTTTTCTTCCAGTGCAGCAAGTCTGTCGTGTTCATTCAGGACCACAGCACAAACTCTCTCCGCGGTCAGCTGCGCGGCCGGTAGGGAACCAAGCTGACTGGCAACAACCTTGTAGGTGCGGCTAAGGCTGTTTATCATCATGAAGCAAAACACTTCCTCCTGAAGACGGAAATTGCGTTCCACCATCTGTTGACGCAGAAACTTCATTTCTGTCAGGTGCGCTTGAACATCTCCATCAGGCGCAAGTCTCAGATTGGTCAATTTCTCAAAATACAGCAACGCTGAAGAACCAGCATCTCTCTGATGCGTTGTACGCAGCGTGTCCCAAACCTCTTTCGCATTTTCTAAATGCTGAACATGCACCAACTGATCATCTGAGACACACAGAATTATAGCAGTCCTGGCCCTCACGTTCTGTGACTCCCAACCTCTGGTTGGTGCTGCAGGGATGGGGTTTTCAATTACATCAAAAAGCCTCTGATTCTGCAGCAGGGCCTTCATCTTTACAGACCAAGATGAATAATTGTCATTGGTTAAGGGAGGTGAGCAAGGCAAACCTCCCCCTTTCTTGGCATCCATCTTGAAGCCAAGCCTCCAGCTCACTCTGTCAAACAAACTGTAAAATCCAACAGTTGTTTTTGTCTTTCTCACGCAGCAAACTGCAAATTGTTTACGCTCTTTGCACCTGGCAGCTAAACTCAGGCTGCTATTGAAAAGTCCCTTCCAAGAGCTCGTAAACCTTGTAGCCAAAACATTCTCCTGTTTTGTTTCGCTTTCCCAGGCTTACACGCAGAGTCCAGCCCCTTTGCCAGTAATTTTCCAGGACCGTTGCCTAGCAACAATGCATTTCAGTAGGACTTCTTATCTACCACAAAAATTTGTGGAATGCAGGCTTCAGCCTTCAAGCTGCAGGCCTCTTCCTCTCGGAGCTTTTGTTTTTTTTGAAACGCAGCTCCGTGAACCAGGGAATTAATCTTCCTGCGTTCACACTTTTAGCCCGAAATGCAGCATACCTTGAACTTTGTTGCTCTGGAAAACACCTCTTCTTTCCACCAGCTGTCTGTGGAGCCTCTGGCTTCTTTCAGACGCTTCTCTTCCTCCTTGGAGCAGAGGAGGACAATCCACCAGCCTCTGATGCAGATGTCCGATGAATCGCAACCATCCGAAGGCTGCCACTTTGTTCCCATGGCAACAGTCACAAACATCCTGTCTGGCTTTCCAGCCACAAGCAGCTGGCTGAGCTGCTAGAGCCTTTGCTTGCTGCAGCATTGGTGCTTTATGGTAACATACATGATTCTCCCTCTCTCCACTGCATCTTCACAACAGCCCTGTGAGCTAAGTTAGGCTGAGATAGGGCCTAACTTATCCAGGATTCGTCCATCGGAATAGCGTCTGGGCAGAATTTCAGGAAATCGGTAAAAATGTCTGGGAAAACCCGGGCATATGGCAACCCATATTGGAAGTGCTGATTCTTCGATGAATTTCCTTAAAAATAGCTCAAAAACTTCATTGTTGTTGTTATTATTATTAGTATTATTATTATTATTATTATTATTTAGAAATGGCAAAAAAGCTAAAAAACGTTTGTGTCCAGATTTTCACTTTTTGAAATAGGTAAAGGTAAAAAGGTAAAGGACCCCTGGACGGTTAAGTCCAGTCAAAGGCGGCTATGGGGTTGCGACACTCCTCTCACTTTCAGGCCAAGGGAGCCAGCGTTTGTCCACAGACAGCTTTCTGGGTCATGTGGTCAGCATGACTAAACTGCTTCTGGTTCAACGGAACACCGTGACGGAAGCCCAGAGCACATGGAAACGCTGTTTACCTTTCCGCTGCAGCGGTACCTAGTTATCTACTTGCACTGGTGTGCTTTTGAACTGCTAGGTTGGCAGGATCTGGGACAGAGCAACGGGAGTTTAGTCCGCCGCAGGGATTTGAACCGCCAACCTTCTGATCAGCAAGCCCAAGAGGCTTAGTGGTTTAGACCACAGCGCCACCCTTGTCCCTGACTTTTTGAAATATGGCAACCCTAGCTGAGAGGCAGTGACTGGCCCAAGGTCACCGAGTGAGCTTTGTGACTGTGTGGGCATCAGAACCCCAGTTTCCCAGGCCTTAGTCCAACACTCTAACCCCTACACCACACTAGCTTGCATATTTTCCCATGAGCACATATTGCAGAAGCAGCACATGACCCCAGTACTCTTACTCTCCAGGGATTTGCCCATGTAGAAAGGCTCCTTCAAGAATTTCTTCCAACCTGGGAAGCATGGCAACAGTATGCATGAAGCTTGTCAAGGTTGTCTGAAACTATTCTCTCTATTAACTATTAGATAAGGGCCAACTTCATATTGTTTGTATCTGTGCTGAATGGTTGACTAGTAGGGCGGGGAGATTATTCACAATGAAATCTCCAATTTATGCCGGTGGGGCAGCATCTTCCTAACACAGAAAGATGCTTTGAGGACTGATTGCAGCTTTGCCAGATGTAAATGCAGTAGGTGTGTCCCATTTTAAATGCTCAGCTCACAGCTAGCAGTTAAATATGTCACATTGCTACATGCATAATAATATGATGAGCTGCAATGACAAAATGTCATCTTCCCACCAAACATTAAAGCAACAGACACTATTTTCAACTAGGGAGAACAGCTGTTGACTTCAGATCTAACACCCTACCCCATGTGAAATAATGCGGCAGGAAGACAAAACTGGACCATCAATCTTTGGGGTGCTGCATGCAAAATTGAAATAGGTTGTCTTTTTAAAATAGTGGAAACGAAGCCCCAAAGTTCTTCATTTTAAAATTTGATTTTATTGCATGCTCATATAACTAAGTCCTCTGGGCAGTTGTCAGAGAAATTAAAGTATACAACATAGAAATTCTGAGTTGTATCCAGCTATGATCTATTCAGAACACATTTCTTGAAATGAATAGACTCTAAGCTAGGGTGTGCACAGATGTGTGGAAAATCTTCAATACGATAAGGTACTTCTGTCCTGTTTTCTAATGTCCCTTTCACCCTGCAGTACCTATTGTCTTGTGGAACTGTGGCTTTTTGACCACACATCATGCTGAATTCCATTCCTGCCAGTGGGCATGGTGTGACACAACAAACATCACTGGACAACGCCGCTACTCCCTGCTCCCATTCCACACACAAATGCTTCAGTTTCCCCATGATTCCTCCCTGAAAACAACTGGAAATAACATTATGCCAGTGTACTCACCCAAAGTTCATCACTTTATTCCCACAATTTTCCAGGTTAAGGGGTTTGCAAACAGATTTTCTTCTTGCAATCAAATAACATGGAGATGAGCATGGAGAGTTACAAATGAGCAAATATATCAATTTCAGTTTCAATCCGTTTCTCATTTTCCCAATGTTTTCCGCATTTTCGCATCAGTTTGCAATTTTTAAAAAGTCCTCGGGAAAATTCACCAACATTTAATGCCAAATTCTAATATACACATTTTTGCCAAATACTGTATACATTTTGGTGAATCAATTTTCTGTAATATAATTTGTTTTTGCATATTATTTTCACCGATGTCATCATTTATATGCCCACTATATGCATCTTTGTACACATCACTTGCATCGGACCCTGCGTTGCAAAATTTGAAGAAATGTCCTTTCGAAGGATGGCTATGTTTCAATTGGTGTTTTTTGTTTTGGAAAGTATGAATTGACTAAGTTGAACTTTATATGTGAAGCAAATTGATTTCTCCCCAAACCCTACTTCTAAGGAGACATAGCTGGATTTTCCTCCCGTCAGTGGCTGAAATTATGTTCTCAGAGGTCTCCAGCTCAGGCTTTGGTTATGTCTACACCTGTTCCGTTCAGCAAGGCTACAGGTTCAAGAGCTGCTCTTCAGGCACAGCAGTTTGCAACCAGCTCACTGCTGTGTGTGAAATTTTGTTAGATCAGAGCCGATACATTTAATCTTTCCACGAAATCTCTGGAGCTCTAGCAGGTCACAATTTGGCACCCTGAAGGAGTAAGAGAGAAGAGTGTGATAGCAAAAAAATTCTGAAGCCTCAGCATTCATCCCTTCCATCGAGGATGACTATTTTAAGACTTTTTTTTTTTTTTTTGCACTTACGTGTAAGACCTAACAAAGTTCCTAAAGCTAGAAGAAGATACTCCTTAATTAGGTTAATATTTTATTTATGTTACATTCTCCCCCTGGTCATGTCTAACACAGAAGTTCTATTTACAGTCTTGCCAAATACCAAAGTACCAATCAACAGAACATAAATTTGCTTTTGCAAAAAAAGAAAAAAAAGAAAGGGAAAAAAGTTCAACAAAATTTACACTTGAAAGTCAACTCTTACATTTGTGTTCTTTCCCCTTTCTCTACAATCTCCTCATTTGGAGGGGAGAATGCTTTTAAAAGTCTCTTGGAAAAACTAACCCTTTAAATTTTCTTCTGAGAGTTGTGCTCTCTCATTTAATTTTTGTTCATAACTAACAGAGAAATCTGAAGCACGCTTAGTTAGGACTTAGAAGGATGCCCCTCAGTTTTCAACAGTGGCTCCTGTGTAAGTTTGTTATGCTCTATATTTGTCACCAAACTCTGAGTATAAATTGCATACTGTAATAATTGATATTGTTTTTAACATTAGTGACCATGTGATGATTTTAGCTTATGAATTTTATTGTTTAATGTTTTTATTTGTACATGGGGGTACTTTTATAGCTCTGTTTAGAGTACGTAATGTTTTAATAATATAAATGTTTTAAGTCTTTTTTATCAATTCAGTATATTTTCTTTTAATTGTCAAATAATTCTGTGTACATTGCGGCAGCCTTTGCTATGTGCAATAAAACTGACTGAGACTGACTGAGACTGTGTAAGTTTGTTGAGGATTGCTACCTAAATTACCTTATCTATGGCAGCCAGTTTAAAATTCAGTATTGTGACTTTCTCTCTGGCTGCCCCTAAATTGTGGGCTCTCCCCCTCAGAGATGCATCTTCATTATAGTTATTTATTTAGAGTTATTTATTTATATGTAAAAAAAAAAAATACTTATATAACCACTAAAGTGGTTTACCAAGAAACAAACATAAAAACATGCAATAAAAGCAGTTGTGGAAAGATGTGTTCTCAATTGCCTGCATGAGCCTGACAGAATAGAAAATTTTTGAGCAGGCATTTAAACGGCACCTGCTGAATCTCTGTTACCAGAGGATTCCACAACACTGAGATGATGGACACTAAATCCTCGGTTTCTTGTTGTCAAATGAGCCTTACCAGTTTGGGGGATGACCAACAGCTCCTGCAGATGGTCTCAGTGACCGAGATGGGATACAAGGGTTCTGGCTGTTGCTGAGGTATCCTGGACTTTGTAAACTTTGTTCAGGGCTTTGTAAACTAATGCAAGGACCTTAAACCTGACCCGGTAGTAGATGGGCAGCCATTGCAGATGCTTTAACAAGGTGGTCACATGTTGTGGGCTGGAAGCCCCCATCTGACCATTGCATTCTGCACAAGTTGGAACTTCCGAACCAGGCCCAAGGTCAGCCCTCTATAGAGCAATTGCAGTAATCCAGCCTTGAGGTTGCCAACACAGGGAACCAAACAAAGCTGGTAAAAGGCACTCTTAACAACAGGGGACACTAAAACCTCTAGTGATAAAGATTATAATTTATCCATCAAACTCTCTGCTCTAATCTTTGGCAGTTAAGGGATTTTTATTTTTATTTTGCAGAGGGGCACTTCTTTGTTTTGGATAAGCTATATTGTGCTGCTTTTCCCTGGTACTGTTTTACTAGTTTGTTTTATTACAGAATACTATCTGTTTTACTTCTTTTATCTTTTGAATGGGAGGGCTGCTTGTTCCACTGGCTTCGTCCCTCTTGTTTACACGGCTCCTTCTGATTCCCCTGTGGTTGTGCCCTGGTTTAGACATAAGAATATAAGAACCGGTTCTGTGAACCACCCTGAGACCTCCAGATATAGGGTGATATATAAATTCAATAAATGGTGCATGCTCTAGTTATCTCCCGCTTGGACTACTGCAATATGCTCTACGTGGAGCTACCTTTGAAGGTGACGCGGAAACTACAACTAATCCAGAATGCGGCAGCTAGACTGGTGACTGGGGGCAGCCGCTGAGTCCTGAAAACCTACATTGGCTCCCAGTACGTTTCTGAGCACAATTCAAAGTGTTGGTGCTGACCTTTAAAGCCCTAAATGACCTCTGCCCAGTATACCTGAAGGAGCGTCTCCACCCCCATCGTTCTGTCCGGACACTGAGGTCCCGCGCTGAGGGCCTTCTGGCGGTTCCCTCACTGCGAGAAGCAAAGCTGCAGGGAACCAGGCAGAGGGCTTTCTCGGTAGTAGCACCCACCCTGTGGAACGCCCTCCCATCAGATGTCAAAGAGATAAACAATTACCTGACATTTAGAAGACAACTGAAGACAGCCCTGTTTAGGGAAGTGTTTAATATGTGACATTTTAATGTATTTTTAATCTTTGTTGGGAACCACCCAGAGTGGCTGGGGAAACCCAGTCAGATGGGCGGGGTATGTATGTATGTATGTATGAATAAATAAATAAATAAATAAATAAATAATTTATATAATAATCTGCTGAATCAGACTAAAGGACAGTCTACTCCAGCACCTTAGCCTCACAGGTGGCAAAGAGATGTCACAAGCAGGACCTGAACACAAGACCATTTTCCCCTCCTGGGGTTTCTGGCAACTGGTATTCAGAAGCATAATGCCTCCAACAGTGGAGGTAGATCATAGCTGTGAGACTTACTGCTATCTAGTTTATTCTTTGAGCAAAATACTTTTGAGGGGTGCACCCAGTATTGCCAAGTTGTCTGTGGGAACATGAAGTCTGATATTCAGCATCAAAATCCATAGATGTGGGGGTTGTCAGAGTGTGATGAGGAGAGCCCTGTTCTATGTGTAAAGTAACTGGAAGGATGCTGTCATGTCAAGTCTTGAAGACATGTGTCACTCATTTCCGCCTCTTTTGATAACTGACAAGTAGGGACTTGCTTGGAGCATCAAGAGAATAAAGGATGACACAGCTCACTGAGCCAAAACCTCCGCAATAATTTCCCTCCTACTCACATATGGGTTCATCCTTGGCCCCAAAACATGTTCAAATTGGCGCTATCAGTGCAGAGTTTGTATAGAAGAGAAGCGTTTGCATAGACTGGTCTGGTTGTTGCAATGTGTGGTGTTCTTCTAATTTAAGCAAAGCCTTTGCCTTGGAAAGACTGCACCACTTGACTGAGAGAAGCAGTAAATCATTAAGAGCGCAATCTGATGCGTGGCTACTCAGAAATAAGTATCACTGGGTTCAATGGGACCTACTCCCAAGTAAACATGCCTAGGACTGCAGCCTAAGAGGGTATTAACCAAGACACTGGGTAGGCTATCCAACCATGAATATTTTAGACATGCAGATGCCTTGATGTGCATTACAGTCTCAAGTAGGTCGCAGTATGGATGTAAAAGGTAAAGGACCCCTGACAGTTAAGTCCAGTCACAAACGACTCTGTGGTTGCGGTGCTCATCTCGCTTTACTGGCCAAGGGAGCCGACATTTGTCCACAGACAGTTTTCCAGGTCATGTTGCCAACATGACTAAGCCACTTCTAGTGAAACCAGAGCAGCGCATGGAAATGCCGTTTACCTTCCCGCCGGAGTGGTATCTATTTATCTACTTGCACTTTGACATGCTTTTGAACTGCTAGGTTGGCAGGAGCATAGACCGAGCAACGGGAGCTCACCCCATTGTGGGGATTCGAACCGCCGACCTACCGATCGCCAAGCCCTAGGCTCAGTGGTTTAGATCACAGTGCTACCTGCGTCCCCTAGCATATGGATATAAAAGCCAGTTATTGGCATTCCATTAGAAATACAGATTGAATCCTGCATATGGACACAGATATAGTGGAGTTTAACATGACCCTAAGAAATGGCTCCACTTTTATCAAAATGGCATTGGCTTTCCTTGATGTTTCACCATAGGAGAAACCTCCACATTTGCTTTCAGTGTCACTTTAGGTAAAATTTCAGTGGCAGCTCAAGAAACAGTTATCCTGTTGCAGACTGGTAGTGACTGGAAAGCTTAGGGAAGCTTTTAATGTTTAATAGATTGTTGTATTTTAAAATTCTGTTGGAAGCTGCCCAGAGTGGCTGGGGAAACCCAGCCAGATGGGCAGGGCATAAATAATAAATTATTATTATTATTATTATTATTATTATTATTATTATTATAATACCAGTAAGCTTTTATTCCTCCCACGTGGAACGTTTGCATAGGCTGGGTCCTTAGTGCAGGGGCGTAGCGTGGGTTGTCAGCACCCGGGGCAAGGCAAGTAATTTGCACCCCCTAACCCGTGGATTTGCGCCCCCTAACCCTAACCCCCAGATGTTGCGCCCGGTGCGGCCGGCCCCCCCGCACCCCCCACGCTACGCCACTGCCTTAGTGCACTTCAGATATCATGAGTTGTTGTAAGCTGACTTGGGGATCTCAGTTTGAGGACCTTAGTGCTTTAAATCTTCCCCTCTATTTCCTTCCACTGTTCAAGTATAAGTGCCAAGTATAACCAGCACAACCTGCATACAGGAGGGAAATATCAGCTCAGGGAAACCCCAAGGTTTGCAAAAGTACAAAAGAAAATCTTTAGGGAATTGAAGCTAGGTGTGGCAGGAGGTGGGGGCATGTCAGAAATAAAACAACCAACCAGGATTGAGCATGCTCAGTTTTGCATGGAAAATTGACAGACAGTTGTGGGGGGAAATGGAAAGTGGAGGAGGGGGGGGAGTGTGGCACAGCTGACATGGTGCTCAGGAAGTTCTCCACATTGCATTAGTAGTTGTAGTTGTAGTTGTAGTTGTAGTTGTTGTAGTTGTAGTAGTATCTACCCATCTGACTGGGTTGCACTGGCCACTTTGGGAAGCTCCCAACAGAGTATCAAAAACACAATAAAACATTAAATGTTAAAAACTTCCCTATACTGTGGTACCTCTGGTTAAGAACTTAATTTGTTCCGGAGGTCCGTTCTTAACCTGAAACTGTTCTTAACCTGAAGCACCACTTTAGCTAATGGGGTCTGCTGCGCCGCTGCCGCACAATTTCTATTCTCAACCTGAAGCAAAGTTCTTAACCCGAGGTATTATTTCTGGGTTAGTGGAGTCTGTAACCTGAAGCGTCTGTAACCTGAAGCGTCTGTAACCTGAAGCGTCTGTAACCCTAGGTACCACTGTACAGGGCTGCTTTCAGATGTGTAATAAAAGTTGTATAGTTCTTTATCTCCTTGACATCTGGTGGGAGGGCGTTCCACAGGGAGGGCGCCACTACCGAGAAGGCCCTCTGCCTGGTTCCCTGTAACTTTACTTCTTGCAGTGTGGTAACCGCCAGAAGGCCCTCAGAGCTGGACCTCAGTGATATGGGTGGAGACACTCCTTCGGGTATACAGGGGCAAAGCCATTTAGGGCTTTAAAGGTCAGCACCAGGACTTTGAATTGTGCAGATTCCATTCTGGATCTCATTCCAATAGAAATTAATAATGGATTCCTGTTTTCATCTTGGAAACCATGGAAGCCTCTACCACCACACGACAAGATAAGAACTCAACTTTGGCCTTATAAATTCTAAGCTGTGCTCCCCAGCCCCCATCTCCTTCTTATTTTAAATCGGCAGGATGAAGCAATGCACTTATATAGGCTTAAAATAACTTGGATAATCCTCAACTTTGAATAGCCTGTGGTGGTTGCAAAGTACCCCTAGCAGTGAAGGTGTTAATCAGCATATACTGTCTCATCTGCGTCTAAGAAACCCTGCAATTAAAATTAGTACTCTTATGCATGGTCCACAGCTTGCTGCTATTCAAAAGCTCCTCTCAGCATATACTGGGGATGCAGAAGTCCTTTTGAAAGTAAATAATTGAAAAAAAATTAGAGGGATTTTCAAAGATTGTTGAGCTTTCCTTTAGGACCAGTGCAAAAGCCCTCTCCTTCTGTCAGAGTACAAATTACCCCCATATGGTGATGTCCATTCTCTCAACTATAATTTATTCATTATGCAAAGTGCTGAATGCTGAATGGTGAAATCTCAGCAGCAGAACAATAAAGACTTTTGGAAGCTAATAAGTGTCTAATCAATGAGAACCTAATCTACTATAATATGCATAGCTTTACAAGCCGTTCAGATGTATAGATATTATTGTGTATAGTGTATAGGGGTTTGCGAATACAGATTTTAAAATGTATACTTTGTTTTCTTGCCGGTATCGGTCGATACTCTGCCTCTCACATACGTACATCAATATCAATTTTCTTCTTCTGTTTCACCTCACACATAATGGGAATAATTATTCAAAAACCATAACAAAAGGGAAAGAAATAAGGAAAAATGCCAGTCATTATACTTATACATCTGTATGGATGCATATATTTGATTAGCCATGAGAGGTGCCTAATTTGGAGAGTATTTACAATTATTGGAAAACAGAACTTCTTTTTGAACACTGATATTTGCTTTCTCTGGGGCACTTCTCCTTTCCCCAAAGCCCCCTGTGATTTTTGTTTAACAATCCATGGGGGGAAACAATAGGAACTTCTTTCCTCTTCCATTCCCCAGAACAGTCAATGTTTCTTTTCTTTTTTTTAATTGGTCCTGTTTCTGTGTGAGATAGACTATATCCTTTTTTTATTCTTAAATCAATTCAAAGTGCTGGTGCTATCTCAAGTCCTTGGCTCCTTCTGCACCATACATTCACAGAGGTATCATACCATTTTAACGTAATGGCTCCGCCTTCCCCTGAAGGATCCTGGGAACTGTAGTTTTTCAAGGGAGCTGTGAGTTGTTAGGAGGTCCCTATTGCTGTCGCAGGACTGCAATTTCCAATGTAGCTCTGTGAGGAGAATAGGATCTCCTACCAACTCCCAGCACCCTTGACAAGATTGTGATATTATTAACATCAGGCATGTGCTATTAAACCGGAGATAGACAAGAGTTTTATAGAGAATCAAAAAATATTTTTAAAAGAAGTTTTGTGTTCAGGCTTTGCAGGTTCTAGAAACAAGATTTGAGGGGAAAGTACATGAACATATACACTTGCGTTGATGCAAATATAGGACATTTTCTTCCCCTCCCCTTCTTTGTCAGAGCACAGTGCATATCTTTGAAACGGACTTGTTCCTAATGAAGATCTGGCAAAGAAAAAGCATTATCATACCCTCCACTCACCCATAAGGCAAAGGGAAGGATTCAAGCAGTGGCTAGAATATAGTTTGACAGACTACAGTGGTGCCCCGCAAGACGAATGCCTCGCAAGACGGAAAACCCGCTAGACGAAAGGGTTTTCCGTTTTTGAGTTGCTTCGCAGGACGAATTTCCCTATGGGCTTGCTTCGCAAGACGAAAATGTCTTGCGAGTCTAGAGATTTTTTTTTCGCTTCCCCCCCCCTTTATCTAATCTGCTAAGCCTTTAATAGCCTTTAATAGCCTTTTAGCAGCTAATCCCCTAAGCCTTTAAGCCTTTAATAGCCGCTAAACCGCTAATAGCGCTAATCCGTTAAGCCGCTAATAGGGTTGCTTCGCAAGACGAAAAAACCGCTAGACGAAGACTCTCGCGGAACGGATTAATTTCGTCTTGCGAGGCACCACTGTATATGGTCTTTGTTTTTGGTGCTCCTGGGATACAGATTCCACCAAGGCATCATTTTTATTTTTATTTTACAATGTCCTTACTTTAAATGACATAAATTTCTCTCTCTCTCTCTCTCTCTCTCAATTTTTTTATATAAAAAAGAACAGCTTGTTTCACTGTTTTGTTCTTTAAATCCTCTTAATCCACTTTATATTGGCTTGTATTGCCGTCCCTGACAGAAAAGGTGCCAGCAAGATGGTTCGTTCTTGTCGCAGCCAGCCACACACATTAGCAATCCTCACAGCACTTGCCAAGTCGAACTCCATGTCCTCTTCTTCCTGTAGTTTTCCTTTCCACAGTCGTTGACATTAAGTGTCTCCCCCATTTCCGGCGACTCCTGTTCTCTGGTGATAGTGGTTCATGTCAGCCTCCCTATCTGTCTCCTCATTTCTTTCTCTGAACATGCCACCCTCTCCCTTTATAGCTTTCTGCATTTAAAAAGCAAGTCCTTCCCACTGCAAAAAAATAAATAAAAATAAGTAAATAAATCTTGATACTCTTCCTTTGTTCTTTGTCATCATCACCAGCCGGCTCAGAATCCCAAGTGTCTTGTTGCTAGAACAGTCACTGGCTTATCCCATAGGCTTCCTGATATTCCATACTGCCTAAGTATTGGGTTAAGGGCGAGGCTGTTTGTGTGTGAGAGACAGGGAGGGTGGGAGAAAGAGAGAAACAGGGCAACAACAGGGTCTCGTAAGCTACTTTTCTAGAAACCTATAGGCTATGGGGAATCCAATTGCAGAAAGGGGAATCCAATTGATCGATCTGTGGACTGTTGAATCCCCAATATACATTGACAGTGCAGTGTCCTAGCATCCCATAACGGAAACATTTGTTGATAAAACAGCAGCATCGATGCATGAAATAAAAACAATATTTCAATCCGTTAACAGCTTGGAGGTGAATACCGATGGCCATTTACCCCAATAATAACTTAATGGGAGTCGGCATGCAACTACATGGAAAAACATTCGGGTGGGATCTGTCCAAGCGGCAAGGTGGTCTTTTCTGCACCTGCTAAAAACATTTTTGTTAAGACAAGCCTACCCAGATGTTTAGAAAGCTGTTGTGAGTTTTAATCTGTTTTTAGGCTATTGCTATTTTAATTTTTCAAAGGACTTGAATTACAGTTAATTTATCTTAATGGAGATATTAATGTTTTATCCTCTCTTGTAAACTGCTTTCCTTCTTCTTCTTTTTTTGACAATCAGGCAGTGTATAAATGTTATTAAAGAAAGAAAGTTCTCAACCCCACATCTCATGACACACAGCAAACACTTCCTAATAAACTGGGTCGGGCGTTAACAAACTTCACCAAAGAGCAGAATGAACCCAAGATGAAAGACAGCACCCACACTTCAACCCCAAACAATAAGTAATAAAACCCTAGTTGGCGTTAGATCACCAGTGTGTACCCCAACCACCCAGTGGTGAGGGTTGGGTGTCTTGACTGAACTCAGAAAATCAGAGTATTCTACTGCAACCGTCTCCTTCTTCTGGTGGGGTGCAGGTGGGGGGAAATTACTTTATTCCAAACCTGTTCACACCTGGGAACTGCTGACAGGCAAGTATGAATAAATGGAGGGGGGCAGTGTCATCTCAACCCTGCTATCTAATTAAAATGCATCCTGGAAATCCACAGTCCTTCTTCTTCCACCTCCCAATAAAAATAAATAGCAAGTTGCAGATTATTTTCCATAACAAAGGGTGGGGGGGGAATGTTAACAGACAATGCAATGTTTTGTTTTCCTCAAGGAAGTATGAAAATATTAGCCAATGTTCAGCTCTCCAAGTCTCAAAATATTATGGGTCATATCCTAGCATTGCAATAGGTCATTGCTCCATCATTCCTGCTTTATGTCACTGTGGGCTTTAGGACATAATAGCCTGCGAGGAATCACAGAAGCCTAATTCAAAGATGGGGGGAGACCTGGAACTGAAGTATAATTGCGGAACACATAGCCCTTGACAGGTTCCTTTCAAAGGAATTCAACACGGTTGTGAAGAGCATTGTTTTGGCCACACAAAGAACTACTTCTTGCTTTTTAAAAATCTGTCTCATCGGTGACAGAGATGATCATGGCCCGTGGTGTGTGTGTGTCTGTGTCTATTTGTGTCTATTCCTAGGTGTCTGGCTCATAAAGGGGCCAGCTCAAAGTATTTGGGCGGGAAGTTGAACCAATGTCCAACTTGGTCTGACACCGCCTCAGGTTGTGCAGGAATACCATTGCACATTTTTTATTTGCTTTGGATATAGTTAGTTGAGAGAGTTGCTAAGATGGAAACCTGTATAAAATACGAGTACATCCAGTCCTAGCTTTAGATAGCTATTAACAGAACAGAAGAACAACTTTGCTGGATCTCACCAATGGCCCATCTAGTCCAGCATCCCATGTTTCCAGTGGCCAACCAGATGTCCGTGAGAAGCCTGCAAGCAGGACTTGTTAAGGACAGTGTTTTAATTTACAGAAATTGGGAATCCTTAAATGCACTACTGTGTGTTTAATTCTGGAATGCTCCCCAGTAACTCTGGTGCAATTGGTTAATTTTGATCATATGGGAGGTATCCTTACTACATTCTCCATTTTGTTTTGTGTGTGAGTGACTCGACTGTAATGCCTGCATCTCCATGAACACTGAGGAAATGACAGTGCTAGATAACTCTCTGGACTCAGATACATTAGCAAAGAAAAAGACGCTTTATATGAGTTCTAACACTGTGGCACCAGATGGAGCTGTGGAGTCCCGTCTTTCACCAACAGGATTTCCCTTTGTGAAGTTTACAGTGTGTTTAATTGAATCGCTTTTTTCCATGTGTCTAGATCCAGCCTCACTCTCTAAATGCAGTAGAGGAGTGCTAATGTTTCTGAGTGAATGTTGTTGTCTTTTTAATTGTATATATTGATTGTTTTATGTTGCTATGGCCGTTGGCTAATGCGAATAAAGTTTATCTATCTACCTATGTGACAGAAAGAAGTACAGAAGCTGATGTTCTCCCAAAGAAACAGTAAGGAGAAGTCTGCTGGAAGGAGAAACTTCTCAGAAGGAACTGCATGACCTTGCTGGGTCATGGACAGAAGGCTGGGCTTTTCTGGGAAAGGGGGCAAGGGGGAAAGCGGGGGGCACACTCAAACCTGGAAATCCCAGACCTGTGGCACAAAAGGAATAATAATAATGATAATAATAATAATAATAATAATAATAATAATAATAATAATTTATTTAGGAAGTGCAGATGAGCCCTGAAGCATACACGATGTGCCAGATGAGCAGAAATTTTTCCATGCTTTTATATGTGCAGGAGACTACATTGCAGGTCTAGAACAAAATATCATGTACATATGAAATGTTTCTATTCATAGAAAAATGCAAGTAATCCATCACAGGGATTTTGGATTATGCCTTTACCAGGGGCCGGGGGTAGGGGTGTTTCCAGGTGTGCGTGCATGTTTTCCACCCCCCTCTGAAGTGATGTTAGTAAGAAATGGTGCACATTGTAACATTTCATCTACATGGCAATGCTTTTATGATGGGCTCATCACTGAGGCTGAGTTCTTAAAACCTACAGTACAAATATTGGTTTATGTAGAGGCAAATATTCCCAGCTCAGCAGGTAGTTGGTATCTAAATTGCATTCAGACTTCACATAAATACACATGTCAAAGCAGTTATCTGGTAATTTTTTATTTATTTTTAATGTACTCTTAAGGAATGCAGTTCAGATAGGGAAGTGTCAGTTATTCCACGCATCTCTCGTTTCCGGCTCATTACTTTAAGCTTTTGACAGGGGTGGAGCTGAGAGAGGGGGTCAGAAATCCACTGCAGGCTTTTTCTATTTACAATTCAGTGTGAATTAAGAGAGAGAGAGAGAGACTCCCCTGTCTGTTTCCAACCATTTTAAGCAACCTATCCACTAAGTACATGCCCTTTCCAGCACCTGAGAATCCAAGCAATCGACTATTCCATTCGATTGAAAATCTTCACCCTTTCATGCTCATCAGCTAAATTACCATTATTTAACTCAAAGCCAGTACAACGCCTTCGATCTCCTGACATTTCATCACATTTTAGCATGGCCAAGAAGAAGGTAAGGCACCACAGCTGGGTTGGGAAACCCATGGACCTGCAGATGTTGCTAGACTACATCTCCCATCATCCCTGACCATTGGACATACTTTCTGGGGGTGATGGGAGTCTTAACAACATCCAGAGGTCCACAGGTTCCACATCCCTGAATAATAATAATAATGGAAACAGTGAGAATGATCAGGAACATGCCAGAGAGAAAATCCTATAGAACTCAGTGGAACTTCGTTCTTTTGTTCTGAGTAAAAATGCTAAGGACTGCAGTAAAAGGCTGCAGACTTTACCCAGGTACCTGGGAGTAAGCTCCATTGAATTCAATGGGACTTGTTTCTAGGTAGACAAGGTAAGGTTCAATTTACGATAAAGGAATAAACACTCCCCGTGTTTCCTAAAAAATGACCGGCTGCTGAAGCATTGCAATTAAATAATTTAAAGCAGATTAGTGACCTTTTCCTTCAAAATTATAGGAAGGGTTTCATGTGGAATTTCCTTCATTTGGTACAGGTATTTTATTTCCAGTATAAACAGGACTCAGTCTTTGCAGCCACACACACATAGCACCACTTTTAACTGTTCTCTGGGGTGAGGAGGGGAGGAAAAAGGAAAACGGGGGCATTCCAGTATGAAATCAGAAACTGGGATGGCTTCTGTAATTCTGGGCCTGTCCCCAGAAAATCAGGACCATTGGAGGGTATGCAAATCATTTTGAAAGTGTGCTCCACTGCTACCTCACCCTGGTTGATGTAGACCTGCTTATCCAGGACACAGCAATTGTATTTCCTGTATGACAGACCACCAGTGATCACTCTCACACGTGATCACAGAAGGATTAGGAAGGATGCCACAGCAGGGATTGCCTTGTTCCTGCCCCCCTTGCCCTCTATATGCTTTCCAAACAAAACATGGGCTTCCATCCCTGCTACCCCACTTCTCCAATCCCTGCTCCACTGGTGATTGTCCACCAGCAAGGGTGTGATGGCCTGAGACTTAGGCTCGGACTCGGAACCAGAGGAGACTCAATCCGCACCGGATCCTTTGTCTCAGGCATCATCTGAACCAAGTCTGGGCCTGATCCTGAAGAGCCCCAGTCTGCACAGGTTCCCCTGCAACAAGCACCAGCTGGGCTGAGTCTGGGGCCTGAGCCTGCCCTGGCTCCAGATGCGGGGATTACCTTGTTGCCTTCAGCTGGGCCATCACTTACAGCTGCTGAGGCAGACTGGGTCTAGTAATAATAATAATAACAATAATAATAATAATAATAATTTATTATTTATACCCCGCCCATCTAGCTGGGTTTCCCCAGCCACTCTGGGCAGCTTCCAACAAAACACTAAAATACAATAACCTATTAAACATTAAAAGCTGCCTTCAGGGCTGCATTAAACAGGGCTGCCTTCAGGTGTCTTCTAAAAGTTTGGTAGTTATTTTTCTCTTTGACATTTGGTGGGAGCGCGTTCCACAGGGCGGGTGCCACTACCGAGA
The DNA here is from genome assembly GCF_964106645.2 of Podarcis pityusensis. Classification (NCBI taxonomy): domain Eukaryota; kingdom Metazoa; phylum Chordata; class Lepidosauria; order Squamata; family Lacertidae; genus Podarcis; species Podarcis pityusensis. The sequence goes on along the minus strand of NC_138028.1, from coordinate 18,607,133 downwards.
AGGCCCTCTGCCTGGTTCCCTGTAACTTGGTTTCTCGCAGCGAGGGAACCGCCAGAAGGCGGTTGTAGTAACCCACTGATGTCTCCCGAACTGTAGAGACTAAGGTCTGAGAGAAGGAGAGACCTGAGTACTCACAGGAGGAGTGCTCGCCTTCGGGCAAAACAGGGAGGTGAGTCGCAGGGGGATCAGGACCGGCCACTACCCCGACAAAGATAAAAGGCTGTCGGACCCCACCCCAGGTTGCGGGAGCAACATTGCTGTATGCTAGATCCTGCCTGAGATCCTGTACCTGTCCTTGCCTGGTTTCCTGCCTTGTGTCCTGCCTTGGCCCTATCGGACTGACTCTCAGCGGAACCCTCGGGGTCTGGACCGGTCCTGGACCGCGTTTCATGGGTTACCCCCGGGCCCAGCACAAAGGGAAGGGAGTGTCAATCTGTTTCTCTCTCCTACAATCCCAGCACCGGGAGCCCTGGGGAGAGTAATTTCCCCATGACGCCCATTTTAAGGATGAACCTCTCAGCTGGAGAACTGGAAGGAGTGAGTCATGATGCTTGTCCTGGAGTTCAACATTCGCTGGAGCAGAGGCTGACCCAACAGAGCCCTCTGCAGACAATCTGCCACTGCTGATCATTTCTTGCAAATCCCCAGCTCGTTTTGATGTGCGGCTGTAAAAAAAGTTATTGTGGTAGCCGTTTCTCCCTTCCCTAGCTTCTCCTTTGTTCCTTTCTCTCAACTAATAAGGTGCCGCTAGAATATCACAGCGTTGTTTGCAAACATTTTTATGTTTGTTTTTCCCTATAAAAAGAGATAATAATGTTATGTTCCAATAATATTAAGTTGCAATGTTATTTGCAAGATTGCAGAGCTTTTAATTTTCTGATTATTTCCACAGTGGGAGTTTCAGCTCAATTTCTACTAAGACACTTCTATCTGTTTTGGTTATTTTTTTTTTATTACAGCTAGAAGCAACAATAATTGCCTTTAGCGTATGACTGAGGAGACAATTGCCATCCCTAAAGACGAAAATCATCAGCATGCATTTTTGATGTAATTTTTTGCAAATTAATTGAAGGGTCCCATAAATACTATATATACAAAAAATTGTTTTGTTTGCACATTCAACCCCCCCAAAAAATCTATCTTAAAAATGTTTCAGGCAGAATTGATCCATTTTAAAAAAAGAAGAAGAAGACCCTAAAAGAACACTAAAATGTTTACATGCTGAAACATAAGCTCAGTTACTCTTGCTATGTAAAAAGTCTGAGAGAGAAAAAGGGAGGAACCTGCAAAATTTCATCCCCAGGGAACAGATATGCTACTCTGCACCACACTTGCACTGTCTAATACAGTTGTCCACACACTCTTTTGATAACTGGGACACTCTGATTTCCTGAATTAAAAATGGCGTCGCATTTCACGCACCTGCCCAAATAGCTTACTTTTAGAGTGCAGAAATCAGATTTACCCATCCTCAAAGGCCATCAGCATAGGGACATGGAAAGCTGCCTTATACCGAGCCAGACTTTTGATCAATCTAGCTCAGTACTGTTTACACAAACCTATCCATTCTGAAGGAAATCAGCCCTGAGTGCTCACTGGAAGACAGATCCTGAAGCTGAGGCTCCAATATTTTGGCCACCTCACGAGAAGAGAAAACACCCTGGAAAAGACCCTGATGTTGGGAAAGATGGAGGGCACAAGGAGAAGGGGACGACAGAGGACGAGATGGTTGGACAGTGTTCTCGAAGCTACCAGCATGAGTTTGACCAAACTGCGGGAGGCAGTGGAAGACAGAAGTGCCTGGTGTGCTCTGGTCCATGGGGTCACGAAGAGTCGGACACGACTAAACGACTAAACAACAACAACACTGTTTACACTGACTGGCAGATTCAGGCAGGCATCTCTCACAGCCATACTCGGAGGTGCTAGGGAGTTGGACCTTGGACCTTCTGCATGCAAAGCAGATGATCCGCCACTGAGCTATGATTCTTCCCCCGTGTTTCTGAACCATCTGGAGAAAAGAAGAATTGGAGCAAAGTTTCTTGGAAGAAAGATGTATTTCTGTTGATCTCCTCCATAGAAAACAGTCATATGGTGGAATTTACTCAGAATTCTTTCCCATTATTTGCCACACCTTCTGAGAATCCTCCAGAAAAATAATCTCTCAAAGGACCTGTTGATGGCATTTTACCATTGTACTGTTGAGAGTGTATTAACTTATGGTCTGTGTGTGTGGTATGGGAGCTACACGGTCAGGGAAAAAGCAATGCTGTCCAGGGTTGTAAAGACTGCAGAGAGAATAATTGGGTGCACTCTTCCCACCTTGGATCAAATCTATGCTTCCAGGCGTCATAAGAAAGCTGCAGAGATAGCGCAGGATAGTGCGCATCCCAAAAATGATCTCTTTCAGCTTCTGCCTTCTGGAAGAAGGTACAGGGTTATAAAGACTATGACTAGCCACCTGAGAAACAGTTTTTATCCAAATGCGATTTTGTTTTTAAATGTGGTGTAAGGTAGTCTCTATGGGAGTATATTGTATTTAATTATGGGGTATCAGAGTTTTTAGGGGGCTAACCAGGCTGGGATAGCAGGCTTGCTGATTTTGAATGTCTGATATACATTTTTCAATTTTGTTGTTCTGTATGGGACAATGACAATAAAGATTATTGTACCATTGTACCAACTTCAAGGAGACGTGGGTGGCACTGTGGGTTAAACCACAGAGCCTAGGACTTGCCAATCAGAAGGTCAGAGGTTTAAATCCCAGCGACGGAGTGAGCTCCCGTTGCTCGGTCCCTGCTCCTGCCAACCTAGCAGTTCAAAAGCACATTAAGGTGCAAGTAGATAAATAGGTACCGCTCCGGCAGGAAGGTAAATGGCATTTCTGTGCGCTGCTCTGGTTCGCCAGAAGCAGCTTCGTCATGCTGGCCACATGACCCGGAAGCTGTACGCCGGCTCCCTCAGCCAATAAAGCGAGATGAGCGCTGCAACCCCAGAGTCGGTCATGACTTGACCTAATGGTCAGGGGTCCTTTTACCTTTTACCAACTTCAAGAACATAAGAAGAGCCTGTTGAATCAGGCCAGTGGCTCACCTAGTCCATCATCCTGTTCTCACAGTGGCCAACCAGATGTTAGTTGGGAGACCTCAAGGAGGACCCGAGCAGAAGAACACTCTCCCCTCCTGTGGTTTCTAGTATCTGGTTTTCAGAAGTATTTCTCCCTCTGGCTGTGGAGGCAGAGGAGAGCCATTGATAGCCTATCCTCCATCCTTATTGCTCCCAAAAGAGCAGAAGTGCAGCAAAAGAAATGCGATGCAGCTTTCCCAACAGGGAAAACGCTCCCTAACGGGTTGCCATATTTCAAACAGTGAAAATCCGGACAGAAAAGTTGTTGATTTTTTTTTTAGTTTTGCTTCTTCTTTTTTGGCAAATTCACAAAAATAAAATAAAAATGAAGTTCTTGAGCTATTTTTAAGGGAAATCACCAAGGACGACATTGCCAACATGGGTTGCCATACATCCTGGTTTCCCCTGCCATTTTAGCGATTTCTACCCAGACACTGCTTCTGACTGCAGTATTCTGGAAATTCTGGACTTATGACAACCCTACTGTGTGTGTTTAGTCGTTTAGTCGTGTCCGACTCTTCGTGACCCCATGGACCAGAGCACGCCAGGCAGTTTTTGTTACAAAGTTAGTACAGAACTTTTGACACCATTCTGCATGGCATGTGTTCAATCAATCAGTAGTTTTATTTTTATACTGCCTTTCCAAAGTTAAAACCATGCTCAAGGGCTCCCCCCAACCCCCATGCACACCCTCCTCCCAGTTGTCCAGTCCACCAAGGGAATGCAACACTTGCCCCATCCCGGGCACCAGCAACCCATGCTATGTCACTGCTCCCAACAAACCCTGCTAGACAATACCCGAGCAAGAGCATTCTCCCTTCCTGTGGTTTCCAGCAACTGGCATTCAGAAGGATGCAGTCTCTTGACTATGGAGGCAGAACATCATAGCTCTAGGAACGGCTAATAGCCTTTACCTCCATGAATTTGTCTAACTCACTTTTAAAGTCATCCAGGTTTAGTGACTATCACTGCTTCCTGTGGGAATGAGTTCTATAGTTTATCTGCTGTGTGAAGAGGTACTCCATTTTGTTTGTCCAACACTCAGCTGCATGGGATACCTGTGGGATTTAGTGTTATGACAGAGGGAGAAAAAAACTTTAGTGCCAATTGTCATTCACCAGCTTTTCCCAATGTCCCCCAAAACGCCCAGGGCATTGTGGAACCCTATGGAGGGTCCAAAATGGTGGCCAGGCTGCCTGCCAACACAGCTGATTCTTCCCTTGAATAAACCTTTGTCGGGGGTGGGGGGGCACACGACACCTATCATTGTGTTGCTAATGGCGTGTCACAAACCTAGGGATACTACACTTAGGAGATATCTTCTACTTTGATGCACTAACTAGGTGTAAATTGACCATATATATATGCCTATGAAGAATGCTATTGAACACCTGGTTTAATCCTTTAAAAATGTGCTTAGCTCCACTTCGGACACAAATAATTTTCTACAAGGAAAGCACTTCTTTTCCAGTGAGGAGAATTCTTATTCATGTTATATCACTCTATCAGGATGCGTATGCTCAAATGCAAAATGGTTTGTCATGGTTTCCCAACATGCACATAGAAGAAAAGGACACACTGACAGCAAAGTGCTTGTCCCTATGCATCCCTCACAATTCCCCCCCACACACACACAAAATCTGCTCCAGAGGGTTTGGAGGTCTACCAGATCATATTGTGGGGGGACATGGGTGCTTCACAGAGGAGGAGAGGAAAAGGAAGTACTGTTTGTGTGAGCAGAAGTCCCATCATGCAACACTGAATGTCACCCTCTATCTTTGAAGTTCTTAGTAAACAGGTGCTGCTTATATTTTTATAGAACCTAACCCTCCCTTGGGGATGCGGGTGGTGCTGTTGGTTAAACCACAGAGCCTAGGACTTGCTGATCAGAAGGTCGGCAGTTCGAATCCCAGCGACAGGGTGAGCTCCCGTTGCTCGATTCCTGCTCCTGCCAACCTAGCAGTTCGAAAGCACGTCAAAGTGCAAGTAGATAAATAGGTACCACTCCGGCAGGAAGGTAAACGGCGTTCCCGTGCGCTGCTCTGGTTCGCCAGAAGCGGCTTAGTCATGCTGGCCACGTGACCCGGAAACTGTACACTGGCTCCCTCGGCCAATAAAGCGAGATGAGCGCCGTAACCCCAGAGTCGGTCACGATTGGACCTAATGGTCAGAAGTCCCTTTACGTTTAACCCCCCCTTAGAGGAAGTTGGCTAATTGCAGTCACTGTAGCTGAGAAGAGAATGGCCTCCAGGATACAGGAGGTTCACCATCCATGGATTACTGTATGAAAGACTGCCGACAGATCCCACTGAATCAATAGGTTGCCATTTCCATAACAGCATTTGAGCAAAGATCATTGCTGTTACTAGCAAAATAGTGGTCCAAAGCTAAGATTGGCCAAAGGGACGAAAGAGGGACCAAATCGAGAACAGGTGGCCTAGCTCATCACCCACGTCAATGGAAGCCCTGGGCTTGAGGAGCATCTAACTCTCTACCGAGTAGCTAAATGGTGCAAGCTATTGATTTCTTAAGCATTTAAAGGCCTCACCCCCCCCCCCCCCAGTTTACAGTACACACTATAATGCAAAACACAAAGAATATGGATGATTGCAACACACCAGCATAAAAACGGCAGTGTGGGACAGATTAATTACAACATTAATAAAAAACATGAATATAAACAGACACTTGGGCTCCGATAAATAATTGCAGGGCATCGTAAGTTCATCTTCGCTTGTGAAGCTGGCAATCTTTTAAAAGAAGGTTGGATAAATTCATAAGAGTGTAAGGCTTTCAGTGGCCAGTAGCCAACATGGAAATGTTCTGTGTCCACTCTTGGGGACAGCCTGCCTCTGAATGCCAGATGCTTAGGGATCGCAAGTGGGCAAGAGTGTGATTTTGCTCATGTCCTGCTTTGGGGCTTGGCATAGGAATCTGCTTCATGGCTGTGAGAACACGATGCTGACCTAGGTGGACTTTTGGTCAGCTCCAGCAGGGCCCTGCTTATGTTCTTAATGCTCTCTCCCAAAGTTGGATTGATGTTAATTTGTTTGTTACTACTACTACTAATTCCTGCCAACCTAGCAGTTCGAAAGCACGTCAAAGTGCAAGGAGATAAATAGGTAGGTAAATGGCAGAAGGTAAACGGCGTTTCCGTGCGCTGCTCTGGTTCGCCAGAAACAGCTTAGTCATGCTGGCCACATAACCCGGAAGCTGTATGCCAACTCCCTCGGCCAGTAAAGCAAGATGAGTGCCGCAACCCCAGAGTCGGTCACGACTGGACCTAATGGTCAGGGGTCCCTTTACCTTTACTACTACTACTACTAATTTATTTGTACCCTGCCCATCTGGCTGGGTTTCCCCAGCCGCTCTGGGCAGCTTCCAACAAAGATTAAAAATACATCAAAATTACAGTTGTGGTAAAGAATTAAAACATCACAGTTCACCCAGCAAATGATGGGCAAGTGAGTGGCTAAGATCAGAACCATGTGTGAATCTAATAAGTCAGGCGTGCCAGATGTGCTTCAAAGTTTGATTTGGTTTATTTATCAAACAAAAAAATCCAAAAAGCTTTAGAAGGGGTTATGAATGCGAGAAAATAATAATAATAATAATAATAATAATAATAATAATAATAATTTATTATTTATACCCCGCCCATCTGGCTGGGCCTTCCCAGCAACTCTGGGCGGCTTCCATAGAAACCAAAAATACAGTAAAATATCACACGTTAAAAACTTCCCTGAACAGGGCTGCCTTAAGATGTCTTCTGAATGTCAGGTAGTTGTTTATCGCTTTGACATCTGCTGGAAGGGCGTTCCACAGGGCGGGCGCCACTACCGAGAAGGCCCTCTGCCTGGTTCCCTGTAGCTTTGCTTCTCGCAATGAGGGAACCGCCAGAAGGCCCTCGGCGCTGGACCTCAGCATCCGGGCAGAACGATGCGGGTGGAGATGCTCCTTCAGGTATACTGGACCGAGGCCGTTTAGGGCTTTAAAGGTCAGCACCAACACTTTGAATTGTGGGAAGTATTTCCAAGTAGAAGGCTTGGAAGGGACAATTGTCACCTGGGACTGGGAGTAGGAATGAAGCCATGACTAAGGATGGGGAAAGAAATTCATTCGGTTTACATTTTATTTGCAAACCTCCAAATTCAAATTTCCAAAAACACAGTGAAACACAACCCTCCTTCATACTTCTCCACACTTTGCAATGCAGTTCTGCAATAAGGAAGGCTTACATTTGTAAACCACTCAGAGATTTACAGTCACAATCAAGTAATATATGTCGTAAGTTTCATTAAATGAAATAAATAAAAATTATGAAAGGTGTTCTGTTATGGAAAAACTGCTTCCAGAAATACATATATTGGAGAAAACTGCATACAAAAAGGTGTACACTAGGAAAAAAATACCTACAAAATTCCATGATTTTCACATGGACATCTTTCTAAAATAATAATAATAAAGGAAATGTATGGAGAAAAGGGATGAATTTAAGATTGGAAAATGAGAATGTGAGAGAAGCCAAAATTGATGGTTTCACCCATCCCTAGCCAAAACTAACATTTCCTCCTAGCTTAGTGTGCAAAAATCCTATTATTATTATTATTATTAATAATAATACCTTTATTGTCAATGTACAACCTGTGTGTTCTCCACATTCAAACACTTTGGAACAAATGAAGGGTTTCAACAACAGTGAAAGAAACCTGTTACCTCCCAGAGAAGCTAAACATACATTACTTTCGTTTAGAGCATCCAGTTAATACTGTGCAAATGGAATATTCCTTTGTTGGTTGATCTTCCCCAAAAAAGGCAAGGAAGTGACAGACTTCGCTGTAATTCTTCCTAATTACTTTAATGCCTTTCATTTTATTTTAGTGTTTTCAGTTTATAGAAACAGTTTCTGTTTGTTCCCAGCTTTAATGGTGATAAACACCCACTTCACCACCCCCCTCAAAAATCTTCACTATATGGTGATAAATGCCAGAAATAATTAGACAAAATGTGTGTGGAAAAAAACATAAAATTGAAACAATGCATCTTTTTATAATGGAATCAGTTTGTCTGATTATCTCAAACAATGTACATCTCCAACTGCTCAAGAGGGTCGTTAGAGCTTATGAAGATCAAACTCTATTTTTTCTGCTTCATACATCTTGGACCACAATATTGTTTCCACAATCATTACATATTGTCTGTCTTTATAAATATATGTTAAGATTCCTTGTGCTACACTGAATTTGGAGCACAGAACACATTTGCAAACATTCGAAACGAGAAGGAAACACAAACTTAAGCAAGCAACCGCCACGGAGAAAACATAGCGGAGACTTTTCTTATAGCAAAGGTTTGGAGATTTTGTTCATCTAGCAAAGAGAAGGAAACAAAAATGCATTACAAATTTATATAACTGAAGCTGGTTTTTCTGTCCCCCAGAATGCTGGGAGAAAAGATATAAAATAAAATCACAAATCATTGCAGGAATGAGGAGAACTGGAAAAGAAAGAAACCAGGAGAACCAAAATTGCTAGATCTTTGCACCCCTAATCCACGCTGCAAATGTTTGTTGCAGATCCCATGTGTGTGTGTTTGTGTTAGAAGACTGTCAGCACTTCCATGTGGCCCTGGTCATTGTTGTCAGAATGAGATCACACCACAGGCAGAAAGTGCTTAAAGTTTGGTGTCTCTCCCTTAATTGTTCTTGCCATTCCTCTTCATATAAGTATATTTGTTCCCTGGTGTTTTCCCCATAGAGTTGTGTGGTTTGGGAAGGCATTCTTTTCCTACAGTATCGTCACTTCAATTAATGGTGCATTTGATATCAGAACAATTTGATTCTTGGTCTAATTATAGCAACAAGCTGCCTTCCTCAAGTATATTATGGGTATTTCATTATTTTAAATTGCCATCTTCTATATTAATTACAGAAACAATAATGATCTGGTGTGAAAAGTGAGCAGCTGTAGACTCACCCTGTTGTTTTCCCCCTTTAAAATGTCTCATCTTGATAGCTGAAGCGCCAGGTTAAAAAAATTAAAATTAAAATATTTTATTTTTCCTCAGGGACAGAAAACTGACATGCACGCATGTGCCTTTAAATAAGTAGTTCGCGAAGTACGGCTTCCGGATTCAACTGCTAAAATGTATTTAATTATGCCTGAGAAATATTGAACACGTAGCATATGATATGGGTTTATGGCAACATCACTGTTACTAGGGGAAATAATCCTTTAAAAATTCTGAATAACATGTATTCATTTTGACACACACACTGAACTTTCCTCATGTGTCCTACCTGAGACAAGACAGGGCTGTCTGCTTCCTAGTCAGGTTTTGGGGTGATACATTTCTTTCCTGGGGGCAATACATAAGTGACTACCTTAGTAAGATACTCTGCACATGCACCGAAGTATTCTTGTCTTTGGGGCCTGGCCTCTTAAAAAATAATGTGGAAGCCTAAGAGACAAAAGTCAACCCTCCAGTGGCCACCTGGCATATAAACTTATTTCTGTCCCCTCAGCATTGGTGGGATGTTTGACCTGCTCCCCTCTATCTGTTTTCCAGTGTATATGAATCAGGATTAAATTAGATTCAGGTAGCTAGCTATGTTGGCCTGATGCAGTCGAAATAAATTTTAAAAATAAAAAAAAAATGTCCAGTAGCACCTTAGAGACAAGAACAAACTTAATTGGTCTCTAAGTTGCTACTGGACAATTTTTTATTTATTTATTAGGGTTAAATTAAGAGTGCTTTTCCCAGCTTCAATCTGAAATCGGGAGCTTCGTGAACTTTAGGAACTGCAACCATCACCTTGATGAAGTTTTGTTTCTGTTTCTTCCTTGCATTTGGTTTTTATTTCCTTCAAAGATGAAAAGCAACGTGAAACTATTTTATGGTGGGTAGGTGGGTGTGGGTGGGTGTTTTTACCAAGGGACTCTCTGAAAGTTTACTGATATAGTTTAGGCTGGAAGGCTGATCGCCAAAGAATTGTTGCTTTTGAATTCTGGTGCCGGAGGAGACTCTTGAGAGTCCCATGGTCTGCAAGAAGATCAGACCTCTCCATTCCGAAGGAAATCAGCCCTGAGTGCTCACTGGAAGGACAGATCCTGAAGCTGAGGCTCCAATACTTTGGCCACCTCATGAGAAGAGAAGACTCCCTGGAAAAGACCCTGATGCTGGGAAAGATTGAGGGCACAAGGAGAAGGAGACGTCCTGGTTGGACAGTGTTCTCGAAGCTACCAGCATGAGTTTGACCAAACTGCGGGAGGCAGTGGAAGACAGGAGTGCTTGGCGTGCTCTGGTCCATGGGGTCATGAAGAGTCAGACACGACTAAACGACTAAACAACAACAAGGCTGTAATAATGTACTACTCATTTTACAGAGATAAGTCCTAGAGAACACAGCAAGGCTTACCTCTGAGTACAAATTCAGAGGATTCCACAATGAGTCAGAAGATGAGGAGAGTTGTGGGTGGGGTAGAAGAAATAATAATAATAATAATGTCATTTTGCGCGTCTGCACATGCACAAGCAGCGAAACCCAGAAGTAACCCTTTCCTGTACTTCCAGGTTGCCGCAGGACGCAACCTGAAAACACTCAACCTGAAGCAAACGTAGCATGAGGTATGACTGTATGTATGTATAAATTGACTAACACTGTCTTTTAATGGTGTATCTATGTGCATTCTGTATAGTATGGCTAGGATGTGTATTTCTTTGTAGCGATGGTTGAAATTACCGTGATGGTCGCAACAACAAAATTAATTGTATTATTATTATTATTTCTGTTTGCAGGTAGGCATCTAGTGAGAGTGAGGATGCTGAACTAGGTGGACCATTTACCTAATCCAGAAGGACTCTACTTAAGTTCTTACATTTAAGAAAAGGTGAGGAACATAAATAAAAGCACTATTACAGATCAATTTCATTTTGTCCCAAAGGAAGCAATGAACCTGGGCTGGTATAAATCAACCATTTATTATAAAAGAAGACCATTGGTCTTTTTCTCTTTCAAGATCAATAAACTTTCCCAAACATGTTGCACCCAGCCAAGGAGGACCTAGGCGATGAATAATAAGCCAAAAAGAAAGCTCAATCCAACTAGCTAGAAACCCATCTTAATGCTGTAAACTCTTCTTTTTATTTCACATTTCCCACATGTCCGTCCCAGTTTGCATCAGACCAATTAATAAATATCCTCCTCTAACAGGTCTCTAGATAATACACAGCAGCATTTGCCTGTGTGGCCTAGCATTAAACAGGGACCATTAAACAGTCAGCTCGTATCTCTTCTCCAGAATTAAAGTCTCTTTAACTCCTCACATTCTTCTCTATTCTCCAATATATAAACAAGATAATTTTAAGATGTCACTAGGGATTCCTCCATGCACATGCTCCCCCATTAAAACCAGAACTCATAACACATCCTATATCTAGGAACCGTCCTTTTAATGGCTAATTTTATTCAGCCTGTATATGCACATAGATACATATACACATATGCATAAACAGAGAAAAAAAGGGTAAGAAAAAATGTTTGGAAATATAGACAAATGTTTGTTGTCATCTTTCAGAGTTACAGTATTGTGAAAGCCGAGTCAAGACATTATGCTGATCAGGGAGCTTGAAGCAAGCAAGCAAACAAACAAAGACCATTTATTCATGAACTGAATGTATTATTTACAATTGTTGCTTAACCAAACCTGTTGTTTACGGCACAGAAATCCAGATTAGGTAGCCGATGTCACACTGCTACAAATTGTCCAGACTAACTCGAGCCAAAATAAAACACAGCACGGAATTCAAATGATGAGGATAATGGATCCATTCCCTCATCCTAACCAGCACATGGTAGACCCTCCCATATCTGGAGTCTTCCCTTCTTCCCTTTGTCTCTTCCCCTTCCTCCCCATTCTTTCTTCCCTGCCTGCTGGCTGGGGGAACTCTATTTCCAATGGAGGATAGGATGGAGAAGGGGGGAAAGGGAGAAAATGGGAAGAAGGTAAGGCAGAGGTGGAGGAAGTGGAGGGAAAGAAAGGCTTCTCTCTGCCACAATTTCCACCACGGCAGGAAGAGCCATTTTCCAAGTCTCCTCTAATATTGCTTATAATCACCGGTCCCAATAAAAATTTAAGTAGGCACGATAACAATAACACGAACAACACAACTAGTTAAAGCTGCGGTCTTCAGAAAGTAAAATAAACAATGGAAACAATTGCTTAGAAAGTGGGTGAGGAGAGACCCAAACCCAAGATGGACAACAAGGCTTTTCCTCTATCAAAGCAGGAAGGGATATCACTGCCTAGTCATCATCCCACAAAAGTTTCCCTAAAAAGCCCCAAGATAATGGTGGAACAACTCTGAAGGTGGGGCAAGGAACATTTCCCTGGGGAATGCATTCCGCAGTGCAGGCTTCATGATTGAAAAAGCCCTGCCACTTGTCTCCAAAAGTAAGGGAACTCTGAGCAAGACTTCTGATGTTGATAAGAGAGTGTTGGGTGGCCCATACCTTGGTCCCAAGCCATTTGAGGAGGCAGTAACAAAAGAGACAGAAGAGAGGCAGAGACAGAAGCTAAGTGACATACTAGCAAAGGAAGTAGGACAAGAGTCCGAGAAGATAAGAAGAGTCCTGCTGGGTCTGGCCAATGGCGCATCTGGTCCAGCATTCTGTTCTCACAGTGGCCAACCAAATGGTTGCAGCCCTATGAGAAGCTTGAAAGAAGAACCTGAATGCAACAGCCCTCTCCTCACCTGCCGGTCCCAGCAAGTGGTATTAAGAGGCCAATTGCACAGGTGAGTTTCAAGAAGCAGGGCACTAGGACCCCAATACCAACTGAGCATTAAATGGCAGGCTTTTCTCCATTTTGTTTTCCAAGTAAGCAACTTTAGGAAAACAAAGGGATTCTTGACTCTTGCAGGTGGACAATCGACTGGGGAGAAGGTAAATCACTGCCTGGCTAATAATAATAATAATAATAATAATAATAATAATAATATATTACATATACCCTGCCCAACTGGCCAGGCCTCCCCAGCCATTCTGGGTGGCTTCCAACAGGATATTAAAAACAAAATAAAAGATCAAACATTAAAAATTTCCCTAAACAGGGCTGCCTTCAGATGTCTTCTAAAAGTCAGATAGTTGTGTATTTCCTTGACATCTGGTGGGAGGCGTTCCACAGGGCAGGCGCCACAACCGAGAAGGCCCTCTGTCTGGTTCCCTGTAACCTCACTTCTTGCAATGAGGGAACCACCAGAAGGCCCTCGGAGCTGGACCTCAGTACCAAAACTAGGGCATCCATCCAAAACCATAAAAGCCCCTTGGCCAGGGCTGCAGACCTGACAGCTTGCCTCCAAATGATAACCAGCTGCTGGAGCTTTCCAGCCAATGCATCATAAGGGTGAATGTATATAGTGGGGAAAAGTTAGAAGGAAATTGTCAGGAAGGAAGGCAATCTCAAATGGGAAACATTTCTTTGAAACAGGCTTGCGCTTAAATAGATGGAAGCACGTTTAAAATTAAGTAAAGGAAATTCCACAGCTCTTTTCTCAACGCCATAACGCAAAGTCCAAATCTTTAAATGCCGGGAGTAGTTTTGAAAACGTTATACTTACATTCAGAGGGATTTTCTCTGCTTTGGGAGTGGTTTCAGCTTTTAGTGCAAATAAGTCGTCTCTGAAATTCAAATGCTAGTTAATCTGCTCTTAAACACCATCCATCCCCAATAGTTACAAACTATAAGCCTCTCGTTCTGATGAGGAAGGAAACGTTAATTATTTGATGTTATTCCCTGGGCATTCCAACATTCAAACTAATATTCTATTGTATTCAGGCTTGGATGGGAACAATTTGCCTTCTCAGTGGCTGCTCCCAGACTTTTGGAACTCTCTTCCCAGAAAAGGTAAACTGGCTCCCACCTTGTCCTTCTGCCGGCAAGTGAAGACTTTCTTGTTCCAGCAGGCTTTTGAGAACCGATTGTTTTTAAAGGAAAGGGCTTTTTACTAGTGCTGTGCTATTTTTACTATCTGCTTTTGGATGTATTTGTTCTTGCACCGTTTTAATTCCAGTGCAGCTTAAGTACTTATTAACTATTAGCGCTTATCTGTTCTTAACTATTGGTGTTCTTAACTATTGGTGTTTTTAATTTTGGGGAGCCACCTTGAGTACTTTTCCGGGGGGGGAGGGAAGTGGGGTATAAATAAATACACAAATAACAACAACAATTTTGAGAGCAAATGCTGAAACAAAGCAACAAGTTTTTAATTTTTACCAATCTGTAACTCAGCATTCAGCATTTTCTTTTTGTTTTGTTTTTTAAAAAAACCCAATTCAACTGAAATTTCATGTTGGATTGAACTGAACTCAGATGCACCTCAGATGCACCACTTGCAAACTTTTAATTATCCCAGCATTTGGCACTAAAAAGGTAAGGTAAATGACCCCTGTACGGTTAAGTCCAGTCAATGGCGACTGTGGGGTTGCAGTGCTCATCTCGCTTTCAGGCCAAGGGAGCCAGCCTTTGTCCACAGACAGCTTTCTGGGTCATGTGGCTAGCATGACTAACCCGCTTCTGGTTCAACAGGACACCGTGATGAAAACCAGAGTGCACGGAAACATTGTTTACCTTCCCGCTGCAGTGGTACCTATTTATCTACTTGCACTGGCGTGCTTTTAAACTGCTAGGTTGGTAGGAGTTGGGACAGAGCAATGGGAGCTCACCCCATCATGGGGATTCAAATCACCAACCTCCTGATCAGCAAACCCAAGAGGCTCAGTGGTTCAGACCACAGCGCCACCCATATCCCACTATGCATGAACCAAATCTACACTCAAGATGTCGCTGAATTGCAGAATAAGGGTGAGGAAACCTCAGGTTACATTGCAAAATGTGACCCTCTGGGTCGTTCTACCTCGCCCCTTGAACTCTTCCTAAGCCACACCCCTTCTCCCCCATATTGATGCCACTTGGCCCTTCCCTCTGCTCCTCCTCAAGCTGTTTCCAGGACTGTAAATCCAGTGACTTTCCCAGAAATATTGTCCGTGCCTGGTTTATTTGTATTTAATTATTCAATTTATACCCAGCCTTTCTCCCAGTGCAAGACTCAAAGCAGCTCACAGCACAAATTAAAATGGATACAACTAAAACGCACACAAGAAACATAAGTATTGAAAAATAATTAAATACGTAATCCTTTTAAAACAGCACCGGACAGCATTTAAAAATGAAAAATAAAATAATATTCAACACCCACCCTCAGAAGGCCCTGCCATAATAGCCAGTGAGTGGTCAAAGTTCTGTTAAAACAAACAAACAAAAGTCTTTGCCTTCCTGTGAAGGAAAACAGAGGCGGGGGGCAGCCTAGCCTCCTGTGGAAGGGAGTTCTACAATCTTATATCCTCTGTCACTTAAACATAGTTCAATTGGGACTCATCTACACAGCTGCAAATACAACGTGTTAAATGTGTTCTAAAGTGCAATATACAAATGTGGCACTAGATGGCGAAAGTGGGCTAGGCAAAATTCAATGTATTTGTCAAAACTTTTTTTAAAAAAATAGACCCAGCATTTTCACAGCGGTTTTTATATGTGTGTAGATTTCACCTTGGTTAGAGCATGGTGCTGATTACATCAACATATAGGACAGCTGCATATTCCTGCGTTGCTGCATATTCCTGCATTGCATCCCTTCAAACTCAACAATTATGTGATTCTATAAAACATATTTCCTTGCCTCTCCACTTTCAAGCTTCTCCCTGTCTTTCACTCTTAAACCGTTTGTCCCTCAGTTCCACCAGGCAATTTTCACCATTGCCTACTTCCGATTGTAAGCTCCTTGGAGACGGGGACTTGTCTTTTTAAACTGCGAAACCCTGTACGGCACTCTGCGCACTGATGGCTCTCCATAAATAAATGAGAGCAGTGACACTAATCAAATATATTTGGGCTCAAATACCATTTGGAGCATTTGAAAGTATATGACTGGAATCCATTATTCTGGTTCATTTGGTTCCAGAGTAAGTGGCTCGGGGACTCATTTAAAAGCAAGAATCCCCGCCAGAAAGTTCTGCCTCCTTTCAAGTCTGGCTCCTGTAAATTAACGGGAGGGGCAAGGCCATCAACCCAGAGATTCTCTGAAGTAGGAAATGATTTGAGACACAGGCAGAGCCAGAATTCTGCTTGCTGCACGCTTCCTATAGGCAGGCTTAAACAAACAACGTCTTAGAATATTCATGACAGCTGACAGGTTAGGGGACCTCATTCCCTCAATGCTCGGATGATCCGGCAAGTTCAAAGCGCGAATGCATTTTCCTTTTAATTTTGCGCCATTGTTAGGAGCGGGGGCAGGGTGGGGCGAGGGTGTAAGTGTGGAAAACAAAAGACGACCCATTTTTGTATAAGCGTTGCTGTTAATGATGAAAACTGATAATCGTATTTAAAATAATTTGTTGGGCTCGTCTCAGTAAGAAAACAGGCACTTTATTTCTTCTTATCCTTACCTTTGAACTGCAGGTGACTGTTCAGCAGGTGTTACAGGACAGAGATACACTTGTGAAATATTCAGGAGGCTGATGTCTCTGCAGCCCCATGGGACCTCTGAAGAGCTCTCGCTATCTCTTTTTTCATCCACATCTATCTCAGGCTTTAAATAATGAGCAGCAGAAAAGGTATGAGACAACATGTCTCGGTGTCTCTTTTGAAATCTCCCTCCGTTCCCCCCCCCCACTCCGCATTACCTTGTTATCTGTGCTCGAGAGTAGGTGGCATTCAAACAGTTCAGAGTGTAGCCACAACCGCAGCAGTAAAAAATAAATAATAATAATAAGAAAGCCACCCAGCAAAGGAGATGCAGCCTGTGGTTTTCGATCCACTAAGTTATATACCGTACTTTCCTGTGTATAAGACAAACTTTTTTTTCCACTCTAAAATAAGGTTTAAAAACTGGGGGCGTCTTATACACGGCTAGTGGGTAGGGGTGACAAGTGATTGGTTGCAGCCGCGAGCCCCAGATTGCCATTGGCGTTTTTGTGTGCGATTGGTGGCTGCGGCAAGTGCTGCTATGGATTGGCTCCCGCTGCGGCAATTGTGCTTGCTATTTCCTGCCATTGTTTGCGTCCCGGCAGACGCTTGTTGAAGACGCGAGCGGTGCGAGCAATTATAGCCATTAGAGTTCCCAGTCTTATACACGGGCGTGTTATACACAGAAAAGTACGGTGTACATGTATACACACACACACACACACACACACACACACACACAGAGTATTTATTTTATATATGGGAGTCTGAGAGTGGGGTGAGAAAAGACTAATAACTATAGTTGCCCGTGATAGTTTCCCCCAAAGTAAAATTCAAAGTGTATAAGGTGAGGTTCCTCTTCCATTGAAATATCCAAGGGAGACAGGGCAGAACTTTGAAGAAAGCAAAAAAAGAAAAAAGAAAAATCCTAGGCAAGAGGTGTAGGATTAAGAAAAAGCACAACTCTGGTTCTTTTATCATAGCAGGAACATTGAGGTAAAGGTAAAGGACCCCTGGACAGTTAAGCCCAGTCACAGGTGACTATGAGGTTGCTGCAGTCATCTCGCTTTCAGGCCAAGGGAAATGCTGGTGAATTTTCATGAGGATGTGTGTGTTTTTTCTTTTTTAAGCAAACTGATGTGGAAATGTAGAGAACTGAATTTAAGATTGGGGGGGGGGGATGCCTATCCCTTGTCTTGCAGGTATGTATTGAGTTCGTTCGTATCAAAATCCGTAAAGATCAAATCTCTCAAGCATTCCTAACTCTGACTGTCAGTGGTTCTCGGAGGTCTTTCTCAGCCTTTGGTACCTGCATCCCCCCCCCCGGGGGGGGGGGATTTCTTAGGAAAGGAAGTGTTCTGCCACTAGGCTTAGGTTAGTCCTCCTTGAATTGGTCTGGTACATCCTAGGCCAAGGGTAGGCAAAAGATAGATTGGAGTATGAAAATCAGAAGGCATCCATTTCCATTCTACCCTGTAGTCACTGCCTGCACCACTATTTCCATTCTGCTGCAGTTCATCTGCCACCATTGGTTTCACAGCCTGTCCCACACTTAGGTGGGGGCAAATTTGCCACATCTTAGAATCATAGAATCATAGAATCATAGAGTTGGAAGAGACCACAAGGGCCATCGAGTCCAACCCCCTGCCAAGCAGGAAACACCATCAGAGCACTCCTGACATATGGTTGTCAAGCCTCTGCTTAAAGACCTCCAAAGAAGGAGACTCCACCACACTCCTTGGCAGCAAATTCCACTGTCGAACAGCTCTTATTGTCAGGAAGTTCTTCCTAATGTTTAGGTGGAATCTTCTTTCTTGTAGTTTGGATCCATTGCTCCGTGTCCGCTTCTCTGGAGCAGCAGAAAACAACCTTTCTCCCTCCTCTATGTGACATCCTTTTATATATTTGAACATGGCTATCATATCACCCCTTAACCTCCTCTTCTCCAGGCTAAACATGCCCAGCTCCCTTAGCCGTTCCTCATAAGGCATCGTTTCCAGGCAAAAGGTAGGCAAAAGATAGATTGGAGTATGAAAATCAGAAGGCATCCATTTCCATTCCACCCTGTAGTCACTGCCTGCACCACTATTTCCATTCTGCTGCAGTTCATCTGCCACCATTGGTTTCACAGCCTGTCCCACACTTAGGTGGGGGCAAATTTGCCACATCTTGATTCCCCTGGAGGAAAAAGACTCAGGTGGTCTCTCCCTGGCCAGTGGTCTGTAGGGCCACACCCTAAGGTGTGGGCCAATTGGGGAAGTTGAAGGAGCAAACTTTTAAAGCCCTGCTCCAGCCTACTCTTTGCATCATCATCTTTCCTTCCCTATGCAGTATGGGCTTCTTCTAGTTGCCCATTTGGGGAGCTGAGTAGGAATTTGGGTGGATGCCCCTAACTTGTCACAAGACCCCACTTTCTTTGCCTACTGTGTTCTGTGGGAAGTTTGGCTTTGAGTACTATTGAGTGAGATTGTTGTTAGTCCAGGCAGGAAAGACAAGTCAATAGATGGTGGGGGTAAATAACTGAGGCAGAATTGGGTTAAGAGCACTCTTTGATCATCTTATGCTCCCTCCATGAGGGATCCTTCCCAGACCCACTGAAAGAGGCAGTTATTAAACCACTTCTTAAAAAACCATATTTAGATGCGGCCACGATGGCTAACTATCTCCCAGTCTCAAATCTTCCATTCTTGGGCAAGGTGATTGAGTGAGTGGTTGCTGAACAACTCCAGGACTGGAAATCCCTTCCAGTCGGGATTCAGGCCTCATCATGGGACTGAAACTGCCTTGGTCACACTGGTTGATGATCTCCGGCGAGCTAGGGACAAAGGTGAGAGCTGTTTCCTAGTTCTGCTGGATCTCTCAGCGGCGTTTGATACCATTGACCATAACATCCTTCTGGACCATCTTGAGGGGCAGGGAGCTGGGGGCACTGTCATACAGTGGTTCCGCTCCTTCCTCCTGGGCCGTGTTCAGAAAGTGGTGGGGGGGATGAGTGTTCAGACCCCTGGGCTCTCACTTGTGGGGTGCCTCAGGGTTCTGTCCTCTCCCCCATGCTTTTTAACATCTACATGCAGCCACTGGGAGAGATCATCAGGGGGTTTGGGCTGGGTGTTCATCAGTATGCGGATGATACCCAGCTCTACCTCTCTTTTAAATCAGAACCAGTGAAGGCGGTGAAGGTCCTGTGTGAGTGTCTGGAGGCAGTTGGAGGATGGATGGTGGCTAACAGATTGAGGTTGAATCCTGACAAGACAGAAGTACTGTTTTTGGGGGGCAGGAGGCAGGCAGGTGTGGAGGATTCCCTGGTCCTGAATGGGGTAAATGTGCCCCTGAAGGACCAGGTGCGCAGCCTGGGAGTCATTTTGGACTCACAGCTGTCCATGGAGGCACAGGTCAAATCTGTGTCCAGGGCAGCTGTTTACCAGCTCCATCTGGTACGTAGGCTGAGACCCTATCTGCCTGCGGACAGCCTCGCAAGAGTAGTGCATGCTCTGGTTATCTCCCGCTTGGACTACTGCAATGTGCTCTACGTGGGGCTACCTTTGAAGGTGACCCGGAAACTACAACTAATCCAGAATGCGGCAGCTAGACTGGTGACTGGGAGTGGCTGCCGAGACCATATAACACCGGTCTTGAAAGACCTACATTGGCTCCCAGTATGTTTCCGAGCACAATTCAAAGTGTTGGTGCTGGCCTTTAAAGCCCTAAACGGCCTTGGTCCAGTATATCTGAAGGAGCGTCTCCACCCTCATCGTTCTACCCAGACACTGAGGTCCAGCACCGAGGGCCTTCTGGCGGTTCCCTCACTGCAAGAAGCCAAGTTACAGGGAACCAGGCAGAGGGCCTTCTCGGTAGTGGCGCCCTCCCTGTGGAACGCCCTCCCACCAGATGTCAAAGAGAACAACAACTACCAGACTTTTAGAAGACATCTGAAGGCAGCCCTGTTTAGGGAAGCTTTTAATGTTTGATGTATTACAGTATTTTAATATTTTTTTGGAAGCCGCCCAGAGTGGCTGGAGAAGCCCAGCCAGATGGGCGGGGTATAAATAATAAATTATTATTATTATTACTGTGCAGGGTCATGGGGCACCCTTTAGATTCAGAATGCTTGTTGGGGTGAACATGGACCAGTGTTCCTTCCAATCCTTTGCTCTGAGGCCAGAGGTGTGCCTGTAAACAAGCCCAGGAGAGGGGAGCAACCTGGTTCCTCCTGTCTTAGGGAACTTCCTGCATATCGATCTGGCTAGTTTTAATTTGATTTGAAGATCCTCGAGGCAGTTCTATCCGATAAATATAACCTTTTCCCCTCCACAATATTGTGTCCTGAGTCTTCTTTCAGTGTGTTGGCAATGTCTGCTGTGGTGAAATTATGTAATTTACACAAATTACATTGCCATTATGTTTTTCCACCCCATTCATTTCAGTGCAAAGGAAACACAATACAAATGGGGGGGAAACGTAATCAAGTATGTATCGTTTGCATACTGAAAGCAGCAGCAGCAGCAAATACATATCATATTTGCTAGATTGATTTTGGTTCCAGGCATGGGACAAATAAGCGAACATTGGCAATTCCAGCTCCTGTTTCCATTTCAGTCACAATTCTCCAACATTCCTAGATCAGAGTCTGCTGGTAGATCTCTGGGTGATCTGCAGTAGATCTGCAGAAGTGTCCAACTCCCAGTTATTGTTGTTGTTTTAAGACGAAACCAATGGCTAAAAGGCTCTTGGTGTTGTTGTTTTCCATTCCGAATTCTAATCAAAATCTGAATGCTCTTCTAAATTATCAGAAAGCTTGGAGACGGTAAATCAGGAGTGGATTTATGTGAAAGATCTACAAGATTATTTTTGTAGTGAAAATCATTCTTTTCCTGGGCTCAGAAGCACCCTGTTCTTTAAGGCAAAGTGTATGTCTGTGTCTCCCCTCCTCACAAATCGATACAGTGGTACCTCGGGTTAAGTACTTAATTCGTTCCAGAGGTCCATACTTAACCTGAAACTGTTCTTAACCTGAAGCACCATTTCAGCTAATGGGGCCTCCCGCGGCTGCTGCTGCGCCGCCAGAGCACGATTTCTGTTCTCATCCTGAAGCAAAGTTCTTAACCTGAAGCACTGCTTCTGGGTTAGCAGAGTCTGTAACCTGAAGCATATGTAACCCAAGGTACCACTGTATCTGGCACCTGCTGCTTTTGGCTGGTTGACCTTGGGGTCCCAGGAAAAATAAAACAAGTAAAAAATAGATACTGGGGGCCTGCAGTCTGCCCCCCTCCATCCTAGGCCCTGGTATACTCTAATATTTCGGAAATCATTGCCAAAGCAAAAGAATAAAGTATGCTAAGAACAAATAATGTTCATAGTTGCAACAGGGGAGATTAGGAACATAGAATTGTAGAGTTGGAAGGGACCCCAATGCAGGGATCTCAGCTAAAGCATCCATAACTGATGGTCATCCAACCTCTGCTTAAAAACCTCCAAGGAAGGAGAGTCCATCACCTCCTGAGGGAGACCGTTCCTCTGTTGTACAGTTCTTATTGTCAGAAAGGTTCCATAACTTAGTCTGTTACCTGCTATACTTCCCCAGCTCTCACGCAGAGATCGATAGTGGTTCCTTATACATGGTATCTTCAACCTTCTCAGATCCAGAACCCACTTCTATCCCAAACAAACATTTGGAGACCCATGTTATAACATTGTACCATATATTTGCATGGTGGGAGTGCTCCTGTTGTAATTCATCTTGGATCAGGCCCTGACCCACTACTGGGTCCTGACCGACCACTTGAAGACCAGGGCTTTATACCAACCAACCGTATATGAAGCTGCTTTATATTGAATCAGACCATTGGTCCACCTAGTGTATTATCTACACTGACTGGCAATTGTTCTTCAGGTTTTCCTTTTTTCAGCTCAACCTGGAGATACCAATGATTGAGCTTGAGGCCTTCTGCATACAAGGCATGCAGCTCTGCCACTGAGCTTTTGCCCTTCCCATTCATAAAGTTCGAGCCTTGAGGCTGCAAAGGTTCACAAGCACCCCAGACAACTGAATTACTGAACTGGCAAGAGGAGACTTATCACCATTTCCACCATTTCTCTGACTACAGATCCCATTTATGAAAGCAGGATGTACAGGTTGTGGTCTGCTTTCAGCGTGGCCTCTGGTGCTTCTTAGGTACTCCACCTTTACTCAAACTATATCTTGTATTTGCATATGGCTTTTTAAAAAAGACAATTATATAACTGGTGTTTTCCCCACACCACAGCCTTAAAAGACCTCGGCTCATTCATTAAATCAACAGACTCATAGTCATTGCAACATAGGTGGGCATGGATCAAGTCAAAGGTGTGGCTGACTCAGCCAGGTCTCATCCATGATTTGTTTGCTTTATATTATCCTGAAAATGCACAAGAGGTGTACATGTTCACGCATGGCAAAATGAAACATGCATGTACTTCCAAGCAGTAAAATATTATTGAAATGCAATGAAGGCCCTGAGTTTATAATCTAACCACCTCTCAGGCTTTGGGACAACCACCAAGCATTTTTTCTAGCCATGACAGCTGCAGTCTACCTCCACTGTTGGAGGCAGTACAAATCTGAATTCATTAAATCAACGGACTCATAGTCATTGCAACCCAGGTGGGCATGGATCAAGTCAAAGGTGCGGCTGACTCACCCAGGTCTCATCCCAGCTGCATCCTGCTTTAAATAGGGCAGGCCACGCCCCCAGAGCCAGCCGATTGGCTGGCCAGCAGGTGACACAGCTGGGAATCCCCCCAATCACACAGGGGCTGGGTTCTAGCCACCACGTGCATGGTGGGGCCGTGACGCCTGCAACTCCACCTCCTCCGAAGGGCGGAAGTGGCGGAAGTGGAAAAAGTGCTTTGATGCTCAGATTCTGCTTGTGGGCTTCCCATAGGCATCAGGTTGGCTACTGTGAGAACAGGACGCTGGACGAGATGGGCCTTTGGCCTGATCCAGGAGCACACTTCTTTGGTTCTTGTTCTCCTGGGTCTGTTATTTTGCATTGTAGCTCCTCTCCATTTTATCAGGGTGCAACTAGACTTGATGCTACTTTGTGTGCTTGGCACACACAAAAATGGCAACCCCATAACATTTCCCCCCTCCCCAATTACATTCATGCATTTGCCCAGAGCCACCACCAGGGACTGGCATCACTGGTCATCTGCACGTGCCCCAGTCGGGGAGTCCTTTGCCAGTCTGTGGAGCCTCCTACCATTTCCCCTCCTTTTCTTTGCTGTTGCTGCCTATTCAGTGGTCTTTTCTGAGCAGGCAAATAGCAAGAAGACCACTTGCCATGGTTACAGGCAAAGTTGGACTCGGGAGTTAATGTTGCTGTGTAGGCTCCCTTCCTAAGATGGCAATGTGTATTACAGTGGTACCCTGGTTTTAGAACAGCTTAGTTTATGAACAACTTGGAAATAGAACACTGCAAACCCAAAAATAGATGTTCTGGTTTGTGAACTTTGCCTTGGAAGCTGAACATGTTCCGCTTCCTGTTGAGTGTGTTCCATTTGCAAATTGAGTCCCCCGCTGCTAATCAGAGGCTTCCTGTTGAGTCGGTTGGCTGTTGAGTCCCGAGCACCCACGCAACACAGAGGTGATATTTGGAGCTTTTGTTTTTTGCTAATTTTTGTGGTTTTTGTTTGTGTGGCTTTTTTGTTTTTTTGACTGTGACTTGTTCTTCGTTTTATGGGACTGACTTGTGACTTTGTTTTTGTGACTGTGTGGAACCCAGTTCAGCTACTGGTTGATTGATTGTGTGACTGCAGAAATAGATAAAAGCCACCTTTCCAAATAATGACTAACATCAGTGCACGTAAGAAAAAAAAAATAATTTTAATTTTTATCATCTACAATACTGTCTTATTTATTTTATAGAACAGTACATTGATTATTGCTTTCATTTTATGGATCAATGGCTTCGTTGGATAGTAAAATTCATGTTAAATTGCTGTTTTAGGGGTTGTTTTTAAGAGTCTGGAATGGATTAATCCATTTTACATTACTTCCTATGGGAAAGCACACCTTGGTTTTGGAACAGACTTCCAGAATGGATTAAGTTTGGGAACCAAGGTACCACTGTACCTCACTTACTTCGAAATGTGGTACATCCCACTGCAACCCAGTCATATGGGCTGGGTAAAAATAATAGCATGAGGAGGAGGAGGGGCTTCTCATTCTTCTGAGAGGAAGCCTGGACTTTTAGAAAGCCACTAGCAGTCAGTGTTGAGCACTGCTTCTCAAAATATTTCATATGGTGGACCAGCAACATTCTACCTATGTGCCAGGGGACTGTACCATAGCTGGTCCCTGAAACATCCCATCCAACCTGGGCTGTAGTGGAGAATGTGGGTGACTAGTAGGGACAGTATTTATATTCATAAAGTGGCCATGAACAACAACAAGAAGGCGGCACGGTCAAAGCCAGGCTGGGGTGGTAGTTACAAACAGAAATTGAAAGTTGTGCTCAAGATCAGAACCCTGAGCAGAAAGGTGGAGCCTGAGGAGCAGTGAAGTTCCAGACCATGTTCTGAAAGCATATAGGGTCATCACTTCATTGAAGCCAAGTAGGTCTTTCTGGGTCTGGTCAGTGCCTGGACGGGTGACCACCTGGGACCAACAGGAATGCTGCTTTGGGTTCCATCACAGAAGAAAACAGGATACAAATGCACAGAAATAAATAAAAATACCATATTTTTCTGTCTATAAGACAATGCTTTTTGCTAAAAAAAATTGGCAAAAATTGGGTGTCGTCTTATACACGGATAGTGAATGCAGAGGGGGACGTGCGATTAATAGCAGCAACAAGCAGGTGATTGGCAGCGGTGATTGGGCAGGTGATTGGTGGCTGTGGCAAGGCCTGCTGGCAATTGGCTGCTGCTGTGGCAATTGGGCAGGCAATTGGCAGCTGCGGCAAGTGGGCGGGTGGGCTGTTGGTGGCGGCGATCAGGCAGACAATTGGTGGCTGTGGCGAGGTGTGCGATTGGCTGTGGCTATGGCAAGCGATTGGCAGTGATGGGCAGATGGGTGAGCGATTGGCAGAAGTGACCTCCCCCACCCCCCAAAAAAGCTAAACAACTTAATTTTTTAATTTGGGGTTTAAAAAAATGGGGGTCCTCTTATAGATGGGGGTGTCTTATACACGGTAAAATACAATAGACTGGTAAGCAAGCTACATTGCTCTGTGGAACAAGCAAATGTAGAGATTGATGGATTTTGCCAATTCTGTTTTGTAAACCTTCCACAGATTCCCCTCAGCCTGTCAAAGGAATTTTCTGCAATTAATTCTGGAACGGGCACCTGCATAGTTTGCCCTTGCCATGTCTCTCACAGAATCAACAACAGTCAGGGAGGGCTATGTAAGCCATCTAGTCCAGCCACTGATCAACCAGTGCAGGAAATCCAGAGCAGTCCAGCCCAGAGAGAGCCCAACACCTGCTCGCTCCATCGATTCATTCAGCCATATGCTGTTGTTTTCTTACAACCAGGTAAGTGATGCACCCAAGTGCTGATGGACATTTAAATGCCACAGAGTTGTCTTGTTCTCATAAGACACACACCTCTATGCAGGATTTCATCAAGATAACTTTCTTTAAGCAAATTATGTGCTGTGTGCAATATTGCTCAGAAACGACACACAGTGTTATATTATTAGTCATATAGAATGCCCATTAGACATGGCTAAGGTTCATTAAGTTCAATGTCTATTGCAGAACTTAGTACAACTCACTGTCCTCTGATTCTTATTTTGTTGTTGTTGGCATTGACAAGGTTTTCATCCTTTCCTTTCTTAAGAAAGACAGCTATTTCATAACAATACATAGGAAATGTTGAAGGATTAACAATGCAATCCTATATATGTCCACACACGGCAATGAATTCAATAGGACTTAACTTCCAGTTAAGGAGATGCGGGATTGCAGTCTTACCCAAAGAAACTCTCTTGCAATAACTGGGAAAGTGAGGGACATCATACGTGAATTCAGAAAGCCATAGTGTAACTCTTTCTGTTGAGTTCAGAAGAATGAAACGGAGGCAGTGTGGAAGGTTTTAAGCTGCATTTAATGTGAACTATTAGTGAGTCCAATGCTTCTTATACACAGGTTCTCATGAGATTTTCAAGCAAGATTTTTATATCTATATTAAAATATGCATTTATTTTCATTACTGGATGGTAGGGATGGAAGAATGCAATGGAAGGATTTGTTAATTTTGATTCTCTCCATTTTTCAAATGATAAATTCTCCATATTTTGCTGCAATTTGTGATTGAATTTATATATATATATAGATATATATATATAGATATACTCCTGAAAATTCATACACATTTGGATGTGAATTTCTCCTAATAACACATTTTCATATGCAGTTTTGACTAATGTACACATTATTGCAAGCAAATTCCCCTGACATAATGCATTTTTGTATGTTACTTTCACTACTATTTTCATTTTTTATGCAGACATCCCCCAAATATATGCATTTTTCAAAATATAGTTTGGTTGGAGAACTGCATCACAAACTTCAGATGGGGCGAATTTCAAAGGATAGCTGCGTTTTGCTTTGCATATTGTTTTGAAAAGTGCATATTTGATAGATTTGAATTTAACATTGTACTGAATTGAATTTCTCCTCCATCCCATTACAGGCAGCGCCCTCCCCTCCAAAAAAATTCAATAAAATAAATGGATACCTTTCCAGCAGTCAGACAAGGTTTAGTCCACACAGCTGAATACTGGGAAAATTTCAAGAGGCTTGCCAAGAAAATGCACTCAGAAAGGCCTGTAGAATTTTTAAGAGGCATGGCCAGTCAGGAGTGTTAAGTATAGTAATTTAATTCACCAAAATTGTAAATGCTTGTATACATTACTATGTGTTTAAATTTAATTGATTGATAACTGAATTCTAGAGAGTTCTCATGTGATCAGCTGATGTTGGTCACATGGGTGGTATCTATTGAAGGAGGGACTCCATTTTATGTGAAGCGAGGTGACTGTGTTTCAGAATCCACTGTGAACACTGCTAAGTTGAATAGAGTGTTGGAAAGAAAGAGAGCAAAGCTGCAGGAGAAGGTAAAAGTGGAAAACTCTCATAGGAGCTGCAAGGCCTGGCCTAATGGAGATACAGAAGGCTGAGCTCTGGAAGGAGAGGAAAATACAGTTGTTTGAAAGTTAGTAGACGAAGACGCCTTCACCCTGGTATGGCTCCCCTTTATCACAAACACAGCCCAACAAGACAACGACAAGAATGTTCCAACAGAATACAAATCAGTATGGCTAACCTGATTCATAAGCACACACACACCCCACTCACACATGAGAACAAAGTTCACCACAGCCAATCACAACCAGCCAACCACACCCTAGGCCAACCCCAACCTCTCACCACCAAAGGATTACAAGCGAATAGTAAAGAGAACGCGCACAAACGACACTGACACAAAACCCCACACATACACTAAGTAAAATAGAAGCATTGCCACCCCACCCCACCCCACTCACCATTCTCCCGTCTACCTCTTTCCCCCTTTTCTTCCTAATGTAACACTAATGTCTCAACAAATGAAACTGATCTATAGAAAATGTAATTTGAAAAAAGAGACATTGCACATACTTTTGTAAACCGAGAAATCTTTAATACAAAAATATGTTTTTTAAAAAAAGAAAGTTAGAAGAAGAGACTGTAAGCCTATGCTTGCAAAAGCATCTGACTGTAAATATTATGTTTTAAATCATCTATAAGTATAAGTTTCTGCAAGTAAAATTTTTTAATGTTAAAATCTGGACATTGATTTAATTTCCAAATAAGAGTGTCAGTCATATATATGATTTCAGCTTCTTAGCTGCATTTTCGCTACTCTGACTTCAACAAATAGGTCCCAGACAGCCTTCTGATCACAAAGGGGTAGTGTTGACACTAAGGTCTAGGTGCATAACTGTTGCTAGACTAGCCCCCAGCATTAGAACCTCAGGTTTTTAGACTCTCAGAGCCCATGGCGTGTCAGTTTCCCCAGCCACTCCCATGATGATCTAATTATGGCTGCCTTTGTTTATGAAAACCCCAGCCATTAATTTGGTTCCTTTTGAAAGCTGCATCCACGGAAAACACCATTCATTTTAATGGGACTACTCTGCCCATCAAGGGCTTTAATGATCAAACCCAATGTGCAGAAATGCACCACCTTGGCATCACATCTGATTTTGTCTGCTTTGCATCCCCCTCATTAAAATGCAGCCTTCTATCATCGTAGGTACTTTAGTCATTATTTCCTCAATATTAATGTCATTGTTTTCTTATAGCTCCCGTTGTTCTGTGGCCCTTGTCTAATCCCATATGTAGCATGTTTATTAGATGTAATATTTTATCTCTCAGCCTCAGCCTCTGACACTATCATTTCATTCTTATTTCAATAAAAATGATCTCCTTCGCTCTCCTCCACCAACCCCTCCTCCCCCAACTGCTGCAACCACCACCAGCCGCTCTGACAAGAGCTAATAGCTTTCTTTATCAGAAAAGAAAGTTGGCGAGGTATCCCTCCAAAACACAAAATGAACTGTAGGTATTTGTCCCTTAATTCAATTTTGTGCGTAAGCTGCAAGACTAATAAAGTAACTTCATAATAGCAGAAAGGAGATGGGCTCATTCGCAACCCCCATTCCTTGTTTGTGGTTTCTGGGTGGTCGTGTTTTTTTCTGTTTGTTTTTCTTATATAGACATCCAATCCCACTGCCTTTGCTGCTTGTTAACCTCAAAAGCTTATATGGAAACAAGTCTTGTGCAAACAGAATAATACAGTAACAAATTCTCACATACCTCTCTTTTTTATTTTCATGGGGAATTCGCTATCTCTGCCCTTTAATCAAGTGGTAATAGGTAGAAACGCTAACTGACAAAAATGCAATATTAGTTGTTTGATGAGAGTGACTCCATGGGCATAAATTCCAGGTGGATTTTCTAGGCTTTTGCACACTTATTAAGCAAACACACGCAAACACACACACACACACACACACACACACCACAATAACAATGAGTTCTATGCTCAAAATGCAATTAGATTTAGAGACAAAAGCTGGAATCATTCCACCCCAGACATCTTTGAAATGAATAAATTTCAATGTCTTTTGAGCCATCAGACAAAATAACAGCAATAATAATAATAATAATTTCTAAAACACTGGTAAGATTTTACTTCTGAGAGCTTGAAAAAGAAATGCAAGGTCATGTAGCCCAGTAGTAGAATGAAAGCTTCCAAGCTCAGTCCTCATCATATCCAATTGGGATGGGGAAGACCTCTATCTATGGAGCCTGGAAAGCCACCCCATTCAATATAGACAATGCTAACCTAGATGACACAATCAGTAGCAGATAGCATCATGGGGTGGCGGTGTTCACCTGACCTCCTGACAGCTGCACAATTTGTACTTAGTGGCGAATGGCAGGGAGTTTGGTGTGGTACAAGTGCACTGACAGAGCCAATCCGAGGCTCCTTGCCAATGTGTTTGCACCACACTGACCTCCCCATCTCTGCTTCCCAGTAAATGACAGTGACTTTGGCATGATGACAGGTGTTGAGTTTTTTTCTTCCATAAGCTTTTCTGGGGTGGTTTGAAGGAAAAAAATTCTCTGCTTCTACTGCATCTTTTAGGAAATTGGTTGTTGTGTTAGGCCAGGGGTAAGCTCCTAGTATGTGCCATTAACCATGTGTTGTTGTTCAAAAGGCTTTTTTGTGGCCAATCTTAGTCAATGGAATTTCATACGATCAGTATGAACCTGTTGTACAGGAAGGGTAAGTGGAGGGGAGATTGAATGGATACAGAGTTGGGTACAGTGAGAGTGAGTGTCAGACAGAGAAGGTCAGTTAGAAAATGACAGAATGTGATGAACAAAAATCGATTGAGTGATTGTGGGGTGTTGGGTCAGGGAGACAGTAGAGCTCAGAAACTACTCATATGCCAGGGCTCAGCCTTGAAGACTACTGTTCACATAGGACAAGAAGTTAGAAGTTAGGTGTGAAAGGAGACCAGGAGAAGAAATCACAAGAGATGAGTAAAAATGGATTGAGATATGTGGGGGAAGGTGAATAGTGGTTTGATTTCTGATGGACAGCTGTGGTGATGAGTGGTCAAGGGCTTGAACCACTCATTTCCCAAGGTCGGGTCTCGGACTGACCTTGGATGTCACTGCTGTCTACACCCACGACAGCTCTGTTATCTGGATGTTCCCTTGCAACCTGGGACCCAGCTAGGTCTGGATGGGCACTGAAAAAGAGAAGAGGAAACAGGAGCTGGTGAACTTACATATAGGAAAGGAAGCAGGACTGAAGGAGGAGGCAGCAGAGAAAGTGAGGGTGAATGAAAGCCTATATGAGAGAAAGAGAAAGCAAGTGTGTGTGTGTGTGTGTGTGTGTGTGCGCGCGCGCGCGTTCAGGATAGAAACCTGGCTTGAAGAAGAAGTAAAAAGAAGAGTGTGATATGATATGCAGTGCTTTTCTTCTAAAAAAATGTTTAGGGGTACTCTCATTTTGACTCAATAAAACCACCATTTTATAGTTTAAATCAGGAAAAATAAATACAGTAAACCGTCAAAAGTACGAAGATTCACAAAATGTTTAGGGGTATGCGTACCCCTGTGTCCTCCCAGAAAAAAAGCATATACATAGTTACACACACATTTGCATGCACACACACACACACACACACATTTTGGGGCCTCATCATATTAGTTGAACAAGAAGGGCGGAAACAAGGTGAAATCAATTTCTCTTTTTAAAGCAGTAGAAATATATTTTAAAATTTTTAAAAAATGTCCAGTTGCACCTTAGAGACCAACTAAGTTTGTTCTTGGTATGAGCTTTCATGTGCATACACACTTCTTATTTTTTTTATTTATATATATATATATATTTCTACTGCATCAGACCAACACGGCTACCTACCTGAATCTTTTTAAAGCAGATGATCATGCAACACGGTTAAGAGAGAAAGTCAGAAAAGGAGGGGAGATGGAGGGAGGGAAGAAGAAAAAATAAAATATAGCAAGAAAGCAGAAAATACCATCCCAGTGGTGATGGATAACTGAAGTGAACGCGTCAGGATGGTATTATGTAAATTACCAAGGCAGCCGAGCAATGCACTTATGATTACAGAGAAAGGCTGTGAACAACGCGGCAGTCCCCAGGTACTCCCCTGCCTTGTTATTTTTCTTCCCTCCAACTACCCTAGGGGTGGATTCTTCCTGACCCTGGTCCTTGAGGGGGGCGAAATCATCCAGGAAATCTGGTTTGGGAGAGGGAGGAATAGGGAAAGGTTAGAGGACATCTGTGACATTTCTTTAAACGAGTCCATTCCTCTGTCTTGGTAAAGCAAGCACACCATTGCAATCCATTTTTTGTTTAGAAATCTGATCTCTCTCGTGTGTGTGTGTGTGTGTGTGTGTGTGTGTGTGTGTGTGCATGCATGTTTAATGGTGTTTGGGAACTTAGCAGGCAAATATATGTATCACAGTTTTAAGAAATGTTTAGGTGGGGAGAGGAAACATTTTATTATTATTTAAGAAACCTCTCCCTTGCTTTCTCATGTAGGTAATGTCTAAAAAGCGTGGGTGGGGAGGTTAACAGTACTACACAGCCTGGAACAACAACCTTTTGAGGAAAGATTACAACAATTGGGGCTTTTTATTTTAGAAAAAAGGTAAGCGGGGCACGGTAGGGCTGTATAAAATCATGTATGATGTGAAGAAGGGAAATTTTCTCCCTCTCTCATTGGCTTGCAGTTACAATTCTACCAACCGCAGTGATTTTCAGACTGTAACCCAATATTAAGGGAGTGGCTTATATTTGGGTATTGTCTTTTTCTCTCTCTCTCTCCCCCCCACCCCGAATTTTAAAGGTGTGGCTTATTTACGGGTGCAGCTTATATTCGGGCCAATACGGTAATTCTAGAACTCAGAGTCATCCAATGAAGTTTAATGCAAGAAGATTCAGGAAAGACAGCACATAGTTAGAATTTTGTCCCACAAGATTCATTGGTGGCCATTGGAGAATAGGGCTATCAGCGGCTTCCAACCATGGTGGCTGTAGTCTCCCTCCATTGTAAGAGGCCATGTGCCGCTGAATACCAGCTGTTGGAGTGTCATGTTGGTCTCATGTCCATCTTGTACACTTCCTATAGGCATCTGGTTGGGCCACTGTGAAAAAAGGAAGCTGGACTAGATGAGGTCTGATCCAGCAGGGCTCTTTGTGGACACATGGATCCCATTCATACCCTATATAGGCAACAGGTCCTCTGGGAACACCTGTCACGGGCGATCAAAGTCCCAGCTGGGGACGTCGGGACTGGGGGCAAGATGGCGGGGTGAGAGCAGGAACAGGAGTCAGGAAGCCGAGGGTCCGAGGATCAAGAAGCAAAAAGCAAGGAGTCACGAAGTCAGGGGTCCAAGGATCAAGAAGCAAGGAGTTACAAAGTCAAGGGTCTGAGGATCAAGAAGCAAGGAGTCACGAAGTCAGGGATCCGAGGATCAAGAAGCAAGGAGTTATGAAGTCAGGGGTCTTGAGGATCAAGAAGCAAGGAGCCAAACACAGCAAGGTAGGGAACATGTTGCTGTGGCAAAGAGCTGAAGGGAAATGCTGACCTTATATCCCTTCCTGGCTCTTACCACCAGTTGCTGTGAGTTACCAATCAGCCTCAGCTGTGCGGCTGCGCCTTGCCTCTCCAGAACAAACTTAGGAAGGCCCCAGTCCTGCAAAGTCCTACTGGTCACAGGGCCTGGCTCCTGCACGCACTCCTGACAACACCCTACCTAGTCACGAGAACTTTTGCTGGATAGATCTTTGCCTACAACAGAAGGACAGGTAGTTGGTGCCATAGTCAGAATTGCAGTGTGGTGCATAGGAATGTAAGAAGAGCCTTCTGGATCAGGCTAATGGCCCATCTGGCTCAGCACCCTGTTCTCACAGTGGCCAACCTCAAATCCTCAAGCAGGATTTGAGCACAACAGCGCTCTCCCCTCCTGTGGTTGGTATAGATTGGTTATGAGCATGAAGACAGAGCACTTCACATGACATCTTTTTCAAAAAAAAAAAAAGTTGGCTACAGTTCCTATAGTTAAAATGTAATGAAAATATACATTTTTTAAATTGTGTGATCTGTTCGCAAAAGAGGTTTAAAGACGCTCTCGAGGCAAATCTAAAAAAAGGTAGTATAAACACCAACAACGGGGAAACACTTGCCTGCGAGCACTCCAGTTGGAGAACAGCCTTTACCAAAGGTGTCATGGGCTCTGAAGACACTCAAACTCAGGATGCAAGGGAGAAACATACTAAGAGGAAGGCAAGCTTGGCAAATCCACACCGTGATCAACTCCCACCCGGGAACCAATGTCCCCACTGTGGAAGGATGTGTGGATCCAAAATTGGCCTCCACAGTCACTTACGGACTCATTGTTAAAACCGTGTTTATGAAAGACAATCTTACGCAGCTACAAGTGATCGCCAAAGAGAGAAGATCTGCTCGCAGCAAATGGCTAACAACTGAAACAGCTTTAAAGGGGGATCGGACAATTCATGGAGATAAAGATAAACTGAGGGAGAGGAATCTGTGGCCCTCCAGATGTTTGGGACCCTGGGCAGGAAGGATGCCCATGTTGTAGCCCAACAATATCTGAAGAGCCACGAGTTCCCCAACTTTAAGTTAAGCTCTCAGTGGCAACTAATTATGATGGTTGTATACTATCTCTCAGTACCAATTACCTCTGAGTACCAATTGTGCTGATTGGGGGGCATCCCATAGGCACCTGAATGGCAGCTGTGTTAAACAGGATCCCAAACTGGGTAGGCCTGTCGTCTGATGAAAGAAAGTTTTTTTTGTTTGTTCACACCATACATTTGAAGAACTCTTCTATGCTATTTCAACAGTCATGGTCCCCCCCCCCCAAGAATCCTGGAAACTGTAGTTTGTTAAGGGGAGACCCCTTGCTGAGGTACAATGCCCAGCATCTCTAACAACCTAGAGTCCCCACGAGACTTGAGGAGGAAGCCATGATGGCTACAGTGGCATACAAATGCTTTAAGAAGAAGAAGAAGAGTTTGGATTTGATATCCCGCTTTATCACTACCCTAAGGAGTCCACCGCTCTTAACCACTACACCACACTGGCTCAACACTCAAGGTTGAGTGTTTCTCAACCTTGGGTCCCCAGATGTTGTTGGACTACAACTCCCATCATCCCTGACCTCTGGCCTTGCTAGCTAGGGATGATGGGAGTTGTAGTTCAACAACATATGGGGACCCAAGGTTGAGAAAGGCTGCTTTAAATGTATGATATGGATGTGACCTACATGCCTTTGCAATTTTAGCCTCAGAGAAAGGTATGCAGGCATAAAACGCTGTTACCTTGTAAAAACTAAGGCGGTATCTGGCTAGTCAGTAACTGGATGGATTTCCTTTCTTGCACTCTGAGCTTCATGTAGGAAAAGAGACGGCTTTGTTATGCTGTGTGCAGGATGAGTTACACATATGAACTGGGTCCCAAAATAATGGCTCCACCCGATCCTTTTAGCGGGAGATGCATGAGCTTGAATTTGAAACCATCTGCTTAAAAAGTATGTGCTCTACCACAGAGCTTCAGTCCTTGAGAACCAGTGTGGTATAGTGGTTAAGAGCGGTGGACTCGTAATCTGGTGAACCGGGTTCGCATCCCCGCTCCTCCACATGCAGCTGCTGGGTGACCTTGGACTAGTCACACTTCTCTGAAGTCTCTCAGCCTCACTCACCTCACAGTGTTTGTTGTGGGAGAGGAAGGGAAAAGGAGATTGTTAGCTGCTTTGAGACTCCTTAGGGTCTTTATCTCCTTAGGATAAAGCGGGATATCAAATCCATTCTCCTCCTCCTCCTCCTCTTCTTCTTCCCCTTCTCTAATCAGGGATCCCTCAACAAGTGATCTTCTCATTTGGCCCTAATCCAGCATGGGAGAGTGTAGGATGCTGCAAAGTGAGATTATTATTAACAGTGCTATCCTGCAATTGCAAGGGAAGGAATGCCTGCCCATAATTTGTTCTGTGAGCTGACCCAGAAGATATATTTCCCTACCTGGGTGCATTTTATACCAGGCCCAGCCAGTTTTATTGGGCTGGTGGCACTGCTTGCCTAGTGAAGGTTGTATTTTATGCAGGACATTAGAAAATGTTATTCTAATGTTCTCTTCTGGCCTCTGAAATCTGCGGTTCTGGAGAGTCAGGATTTGAGGACCTTTGTAGTTGTACAGCTACATTCCAAGACAGGACTATGCCTGACCCTGTGTTGAGCCTCTGGGCATGATCACAATGCAAATCCTAAATAATAATCGTTAACCTTCACTGCTGATTTCATTTTAATAGGATTTTCTCGAAGTAAATAATGTAAACTACGTACAGCAATACCCTTTCCAGCAATGCTATGGGCAGCCTCATGGGACCAGCAGGGGAACTTGATAACTGACACTTGTACAGGTTGAAATTTGAAATTGCATTTAATTTGTATGTCATTATGTAATTGAGAACATGGACCTTTAAGGCAAACGTGGCAGCAAATGGGCATCTTGCTAAAAATATTTGAGATGCGGCCATTTGATTTAATAGGATGCGTGTCTGTGGAGTCTGTAATGAGGTCATTTACTGTGGTTGTAGGTTTGTGTGTGAGAGGGGGGCGGGGAAGAGGGAGAGAATGTGCTAGTGAAGGGCCCTAAGCTCACAGACTTAAACTCACAGGATAGCAGCCATTAATAACCAGTAAAACCAATCTAGCAGTTAGGAATGGGAGTACAAACTCAATTCAGATAAGATTGAAGCCCTGTTAGTGAGTGGTTCCCCAGACTAGATGGCTGGGAGATTGCCCGTTCTTGATGGCTTTGCATTCCATCTGAAGAAGCAGGTATGTAGCTTGGGGATACTTCTGGTTCCAATGCTGTCGCTTGAGGATCAGGTGGCCTCACTGGCACAGAGCGCCTTCTGTCAGCTTTGGCTGGTGGTCCAGCTGCACCCTTATCTGGACAGGGATAGCCTAACTTGTCTCTGCTCTGGTAACCTCTAGGTTAGATTACTGCAACATGTTATACATAGGGCTGCCTCTGAAGACAGTTCAGAAATTTCAGCTGCTGCAGAATTCGATGGCCGGGTTGCTCACTAGGGCAAGACGGTTTGAGCATATTACACTGATCCTGCCCCAACTGCACTGGCTACCAGGTGGTTCCCAGGCCCAATTCAAAGCGCTGGTCTTGACCTATAAAGCCTTAAACAGCTCAGGACTGCAGTATCTCAAGGACTGCCTCTTCCCATAGGAACCAACCCAACCTTGCTATCACCATTAGAAGTCCTTCTTTGTGTGCCTCCTTCGGAGGTTGGCAATGTGAGAACGGGCCTTTTCTGCAGTTGCTCCCTGTTTGCGGAATGGTCTCCCCAGGGAGGCTCACCTGGCGCCTTCATTGTACATCTTTAGTCGGGTTGACATATTTCAAGAAGTAAAAATCCAGACACAAAAGTTGTGGGAGGAAAATTGTCCCAAAAAGGCAAAGAGTGATACTTAATTAACACACTTCCTGGTTCTATTGGCAAAAACCTGGACATGTCGTTGTTTGAATCCCAGATATGTCCAGGAAATTCTGGATGTATGGCAATCCTCTCTTCAGGCACCAGGCAAAAACGTTACTTTTCAACCAGGCCTTGGGCTTATTAACATTCTCTGTCCTTTAAAATGTGCTTGTGAGAGGGAGGTTATGGGTTTGTTTTGTTTGGATTTGATTTTGTATTTTGTGTTTTTACTTTGTATGTTTATGCTGTGAACTGCCTTGAGATCTTTGGATGAAGAGCAGAATACAAATTTAATAAATGAATGAATGAATGAATGTGCAGTGCTGATATCCACATTTGGGGGAAAGATGTAGTAGAAACTTACTGGGACAGTACAACTTCAGGACACAAATGGGAGATTTGAATACACCCCCATGAAGACAATTCCTTGCATACCTAGAATACCAACATGTCATTGAGAAGGTAGTAGTATTATCATTGTTATGTGAGGGTAGGAAGATTTTATCTATTAGTATGTAGAACCCTGATCACACAGGGGTCTGGATTCTGCAAGCACAGCAGGATTCCCACTGCAAACATTTGCCCTGGATGTGTGGGGAGCAGAATGAGTTGCATGACAACAGGGTTGGGGCCAACAGACCTTGTATTGTCTCTTCATTTGTTTCTCCTTCACACAAACCACAACTGAATGGGGTGAAAGAGCTGTGTGCTGATGGCACCTCCTTATTCCAAACACCCAGATAACTTCACTTGGTTGCTTCATTTAAGAACATATTGTCTTCAGCAGTGGAGGCAGAACATAGCCATTGCGGCTGGTAGCCATTGATGGCCTTATCCTTCATGAATTTGTTTAATTCTTTTTTAAAGCCACCCAAGTTGCCTCTTGTGGAGCAAACGCCATAGTTTAACTGTCCACTGTGTGTAAATAAAAAGCACATAGGACCAGGTGGGAGCCTGCAGGTCCTCATCATGTTGTAAGTTTCCCCAAAACACCAGGAACAATGAATGGTATTGACAAAGGTTTGGGAAACTCATAATGGGTTGAAGTCACATCATGCAACTGTGCCTTTAAGGATCCCACCCTTTTATGTTTAAGGAAGCCGGTCCCAAGGTTCACCAGGGGTGGCAGTAGTGCTCAACAAGCACAGACGGAAGAAGAGAGAACAGCCATGGTTGATCATTTATAGTAAATATAATACTGTACCTTTTTCCTGGAGTGACCATTAAGCAATGCACAGACCATTGAGTGAGCATTATGAATGTGTGAGAGAGAGAACAGAGAGTTGCGGTTATTGGTGGCATCTCTGTGAAGAGTGGAGCCGGTTGAATCCTCCCCTGTGAATTAATCACTTGACAATGTCAACTGATGACTTGCATACATGGAAGCAGGCATCCCAGATGAACTCCCACAGCACTTTCCCAAAGAGGCGGTCCTTAAAATCAGCTGTAACTCATTGAATGATGTGGACACGTCCCAAATTTCTGCTGGATCTGAATTCACGATGGGTCCTCCTTGTGGCCTTCCTTGAACGGCTTTTCAATTTAGCTACTCACTCTGAATAGCCCTGCAGTCACATTTCTCACTGATGCCCTTTCAGTTAAAATGAGGTTACGCTGGATTTATATGCTTTTCTTTACTTAAAAGAAAGGAAACTATTGGGAAGAGCGGTGACCCCACCACCAAGACTCAAGCAGGGCACCTGGGGGGAAGGAAAGGAAGAAGAAGAAGTCTTTCTCTATTTAGCATGAACCATTGAGAAGTCTACTACTTCTTAGTTCTACAGACAGGAAGGTTTTGTGATACTAGAGAAGATAGTACGTCCAGGTCAGAGCTGGGACAGTAATAACCCTTCTTCATAACCTGACTGCACCCTTCCATGTTAACATACTGTGAGCTGAGCACAAGTGACAAAACCAATCCATCACTATGCTGCCAACACAAAGAGGAATAGAGAGGTTAACAGAAATTGATGACATCCCAGCTCGAATTTTACACTGATTCGGCCAGCTCCGCGATTGAAACAGACAAAGATTTATAGTCCAAGCTAGGACGCTGGCTCTCCTTGATTGCCTCGGATTTTTTCTCCCCTCTCTCCCCTCTCCCCCTCTTTATGTGCTTCTGCATATTTATTTCCAAGCTCATCACAGGCTTGTAGCATTTGAATGCTGATTTGATTTTACATTTCAAGAGGAGTAGACATTATGCTGCCATTTGCATGATGTGAGAGAAATCACCATAACGTTGTGATATCGGCGACCAAAATGAGTACTAATGTTCGCTTGCATAAAGTAGGAATTGTGCAAAAAAAAAAAAAAAAGAGGAGGAGGGGGGAAAAGAAGCCCTCTTCCAACAACAACAAAAAATTCAGATTTCCTCCCCCCCCCCAACATCCCCACTCCTCTCTTTTTTAGGGTCTTTTTGTGCTTCTTTTGGTGTTAAATATATAAATAAATGCAATAAAAAAGAGGGAATTATTCCATATCATGCGGATGAGAAATTGCGTTTTGTCATGCCTCCAAGGGCTACAGTGGTATTGAGCTTTTATGAATTCTTTTGATATCAGGGCTGAGCATTATGAGTTCCAACACAAATTTTTTCCCCCATGACATTATTACTGAATACTTTTATCAGTTCATTGTGACAAAAAATTGATTATCAGCTTTGACGTTTGATGGATAGCTTTCATAAAGGTACCTGGGTGTGCTCCCCCTCTTCCTTTTCTTTTTGTCTTGTGTAAATCTATAAAGTTTTTCTTTTCTTTTCTTCTCATCTCTTCCTAAG